>NC_136927.1:20353379-20573379 GCF_949752795.1 Hyperoodon ampullatus
GATCATCATATGTGTTATTCATAATAGTTTAAGAAAGTTGGGGTCCTTTAAAACTATGTGGTAACCTAAAAATTGCAGTGCACGGTAGAGAATATAAAATCGGCAGAGGCTATGGGCGCCCTAAAATCTTCACTTAAATACTGAACTAAAACCATCTGACTTGTGTTGCTTCATAACAGAAAACTGCACCCTAACTTCGGCTAAACGTTCTGCCATGGGAGTTCCCTTATTGACAAGGGCGATCCAGGATCAGAAGGTGTATCTACAAGTACTACGGGGAAAACGCCGAGTCTTCACTCTGAGCGTGGATCACCTTAATGTGGGAAAGAAGCGCATCAGTAGAGCTTCCCGAACAGCACCAGGGAAAGGTCAGTTACACAATCTTGCTAACTGTCCGACTCGTTTGGAAATTAAGAGTTCTGTCTTCCGGGGATGGGAGGAGGGTTCCAACACCCGCGATCCCCTCCCTGCGCGTCCACTGAACTTGCGAGGGTCCCGGAGACGGGGTCCAGCGCCTCGCGGGGGCTCCCGAGCCGGGAAGCAATTCTCACTCACTGATTTACCTGTTTTCGATTTCGACCGGATCCGCGTCGGGCGGCTGCACTTTCACCTTCACCTCGGCCATGAGGGCGCAGGTCCCGGTCCCTGGGGGAAGAGACGCTCCGGATAGCTGGACAGCAAGCGCGGGATCCCTGGAACCTATGAAGACAGCAGCTGGTACATGGGCCTTCTTCCTCGTGTCGCAAGCGGTCCTTCTTTGCCAGTCGCCTTGAGGTGGCCAAGCTGCGCCTGCGCCGCTACAGATTCTTATTTTGTTTTTTCCAGAATGTCAGTGCCTGTCGGACGAACGAGCCTGGTTCCCCTATTCTGAGTTGGGACGCCACCTTGTAGCACTTTCCAACCTCTGTGAGGGCAAGTTCTCGGTCGCCTACGGTGAAGCCTGACGAAAGGAGCTCGAGGCGGGTACCAGTCTCCGGGCCAAGCGCAGGGGCGGGGCTAGTTGCTAGGAAGCCGGGTTCCTGCCAATCACCTGCCCGACTCTCAGGTGGCGGGGCGCGGCTCGCAGCGTCTTTGGTAACCCGGACCGCTGTGAAGGAGAGGACGAAGGGCAGTGAGCGGTGGGCTTCTTGGGTGGGGGCTGCGGAGGTACTCCGGGGTTCCCAATAGGGTCCCGGTGGCCGGAGGAGGAGGAGAACGGCAGCCTTCACTCCAGCTGAGAGGTAGCAGACGTCCTTGGGTGCACCTGAAGGACGGAGACAAGGACCAGACGCGGTTCGGATGCGGGCGGTGAGGGGGCAGTCTGGATGGAGGGGTTGGGGCGTAGGGGATGCTGTTGACGCCACACTGACATTTGGGCCTAGCGGATCGGTCTACTGATTGATCCTCTTCGCTCGGGGCCCACTGGCCTACCCACAGCCTTCCAAGGGCAGCTCCTAGTCGCCGCATGAATTATTTCCTCCCCAAATGTTTTTATTTTCAACTAGTTTTTAACTGTTTTTATTTTAACTGTCTCTCACTTAAATGAAAGTGTGAGGATGGGCAAGCTCCAGAGTCCATCCCTTCTGTGGGGGCTGTTGCTCCACTATCTATATCTGTATCTGCAATTTAAATTCTTAGCCTCCGACCTGGAACTGTCCAACCAGGCATTAAGTTCACTGCTTAAATTTAGTTATCCCACCTTTGGGTTATATTCTGTGACAAACCTCAAACCACAGAGATGTTCAGGGTAACATTATTTATTTAATTTTTTTTTTTTTTTTTTTTTGGTCGTGCCGCAGACTTGTGGGATCTTAGTTCCCCTACTGGGGATGGAACCTGGGCCCCCTGCAGTGAAAGCGCGGAGTCCTAACCACTAGACCGCCAGGGAATTCCCAGGGCAACGTTATTTAGAACAGCAAAACCCAAAACTAAAAAGAAACTAGTAAATGCCTAAATGCCCAATCACAAATTGGTAAATAAGATTATATAAGTATTTGGAAAATTGTAAATAATAGTGGAGGATGCAAGAAGTACACTATAAAATTCGAGTTTTAATATAGATTTTAATTGAGTAAAACCTATGCATCCATTATCATTGAAATTTGGACAGACCATCGGAGATGTAAATGGTTGCTGTATTAAGGTGTGGGGGGTTTTTTCCCCCTGAATCCTTTATGTATAATAATTATGAGCCCCCCCACCCCCAAGAAAAAGATCCCTAAGGCCTCCATACTTGTACTTAATTATTTATAAATACAGTAGATGGAGTGGGAGACTTTTGTGTTTTTTGCTCACTTTATATCCATGCCAGCTTTCTTCCGGCTGAGGCGTGATCCTCTGCCATCCTTCTAAAGTTTCTTTTGCAGCTTTCACGTGCAAGAACCAATTGGTGACAACTGCAGGGCTTTGAACCTGGAGCTCTCCCAAAGGAGTTGGCTCTAAATTAACATTTCATGCTACATACAGAGTTACTTCTGTTCCTCTTGTGTGCTGACTTGCCTGAAACCAAGAGAGGTGGCAGAAAAATGTGGTAATGATCCAGGGGTGGCTTAGGTCAGGTCATCAGTGATGGTCTCTCCTCTGATGAGTTCACTTAATTTGCCCATTTAAAATAATTTTGTTTCCCCATCCCATACATTCATGCTTTTTCCCCCGAAGTGAGGTAAATATTTAGATAATCAAAACCCCACACAAGATCTCAACAGCAAAAATACAGCTGAAACAATAATTATTTCAATTAGAAATGATATTTGTATTAACACAACATTGTAAATCAACTGTACTTCAATTTAAAAAAGACAAAAAAAACAAAGAACTGAGATGAGTCTCCCAAAAATAAAAAATAAAAATGATATTTGTAGATGATGGATTAACAGTATTCTCTTTAGTTTTTACTGGTCTCACTGTATTTGAACGAGGTGCTTCTCTTCAGTGTTTGTGTTCAAATATAGGTGCCCATTGGAATTTATTTTCATCCACTGTTTTTTAATGTAAGGAGGGGAAATGACTGCTGGTTCAGTGTGTGTCCCTCAAATCATTCCCCTGCGGGTGCCTCAGCCTGGAAAAGCCAACCATGAAATTGATAACAATACGCTTTTGGAAATGAAATCAGGTAAGAATCAAATATACTTGAAATCATTTAAAATAACACTGCCATATTCTTTATATTCATCTGGTTGTTGATTTACCTCTTTACATGTTTTCTATAATCAGGATCTTGGGAAGTTTGTAAAACTTCCAAAATTTGAAACAATGGTGGTTTATAGAGTGGTATTTATATAGATTAAAATGGTTGGCTCTTGCCAACCTTCCATTTGTGTGGGTAATAGTTGTAACAATGCCTTGACTCACCTTAGCCAGGGGAGGATATCCTGATGCTTCCCCAGACTTTCCCAGGATCCTCATTATTTTTCTGGGATTTCAGTTTGACCTGCTAACACAGGCTTCCCAGTCAGACAAGTTGGAGAGTGAATCATGGCTTTGAGAACTTCTAGTGACCTTCAATACATTGCTGTGCCTTTATAAGTCTTAGCTTCCTCACTGTAAGAGAGTGATAATATTATCTACTGTTTACAGCCATTGTGAGGTTTAATGAATCGATATGTGATGTGAGGGGCACAGGGTCTGTCACATGGCAATGCCAAAAGAAATCTTAGCTATTTCTGCAGAAATAAAGCAGTGAATGCATTTCCTATTAATGCCAGGAGTATACACACACACACACACACACACATATACATATATAGTTAACATAAGGAGAAGGAAAAGTTTTATAGATAGAACATATGAACAAATACTTGTTTAAAACAGACTCTGACTTGCAGCCACATGGATGGACCTAGAGATTATCATATTACATGAAGTAAGTCAGACAGAGAAAGACAAATATCATATGATATCACTTATATGTGGAATCTAAAAAAAGTGATACAGATGAACTTATTTACAAAACAGAAATAGACACACAGACATAGAAAACAAACTTATGGTTACCAAAGGGGATAGCAGGAGCGAGGGAGATAAATTAGGAGTTTGGGATTAACGTATACATACTACTATATATAAAATAGATAAACAAGAAGGACCTACTATATAGCACAGGGAACTATACTCAATATCTTGTAATAGTCTATAATGGAAATGAATCTGAAAAAGAAAAATATAGTATACATATGTATAACTGAATCACTTTGCTATATATTTGAAACTAATACAATATCATAAATAAATTATACTTCGATTTAAAAAAACAGACTCTGAGACTCCAGTTATGTATTTTAATAAGTAATGTGCATACAAACTATTTAACTGTATTGATGGTGTGACACCTGGGCTTCCTAGACTAAGAGTTCCAACTAAGAATATATTACTTTATACCGTGTCTCCCTTTATCTTAAAAGCCAATATTATTTTCAAAAATTCTCAAACCAAAATACAAATCTTAGTATATGTACCCATAACCCTCAGGAGAAGTTGGGTGATTATTGACAAATGATGACAGGATATCCAAATTATCTAATATTTAAAATGTCTAATAAATAAAAGATTCTACAATTCAATGATAAAAATAATAATAACCCAATAGAAAAATGGACAAAGGATGTGAAAGAACATTTTATAGGAAAGGAAATACAAATATCTTTTAAACATATGAGAAAATGCTTCTACTCACCCCTTCACCAGCTTGCTGAGCAGACCTTGTCCCCTGCTTTGTTTTACTCCCTTGCATTTAATCACCACTTAACAGATTATATGTAATATTTTGTTTGTTTACTGCTTGTGTGTTTTTCCTAAAACGGAAGCTCTATGACAGCGGGGACTTTGGTCATTGGTGTATCCCCAGTGCCTGGAACAGTGTCTGGCATGTAATAGGTACTTGGTAAATATTTGTTGAATGAATGAGTGAATCTTACTCAAAATGTAAGAAATGTGAGTTAAAACTATGAGATACTTTTTTTTTAACCTAGGAAAATATAAAAGAAATATTGGCAAAAAGAAAAGAAAAAGTGGTCACACACAATATGGCTGAGATTGTGGGTAAACACGCACTTCCGTGCCTTGCTGACATCAGTGTGAATTGTTTCACTGTCTGTGGTGGGAAGTTTGGCACCGTTAACCAAAATTACAAGTGCCCATAGCTTTTGACTCAACAGTACTAGTTCTACACATTTTACAGATGTAGTCATAAAAAGAACTCTTTATAGGGTTATTCATTACAGTGCTTGTAATAGCAAAAGAAAAAGAAAAAGAAAGAAAGAAAAGGAAAGAAGACAGTTTAGATGTTCATCTGTAGGGATTGGCTGTTTGCCAATGATTCATCCATAGAAAGACAGAATACAGTGCAGCCGTAATGAAGAATGGAGATGCTTTTATGTACCAATATAGGGCAATATCCAAGACAGATTGTTAAATGAAAAGAGAAATGTGTAGAACAGGGTATGATAAGCCACCATTTGTATATAAAGGGGGGGGGAAATATGTACATATATGCTTGTATGGATGTAAACTATTTTTGGAAGGATACTTGATATTATTGGTTGCCTTTGGGCAACTTATTTCAGGGGTGGGAGGGAGAGTTTTCATTGTATATCCTTTTTTGACCTTTTGAATCTTGGATCATATGAATTTTTTACCTTTACAAATGTTCTAAGAAGTGTAGGAATCATTTACCTAGTCCAAATAAAATATAACAAAAGCATTTCTTAAGCAATGCTCCAAGAATGAAAAATTAGCTTCTGCTTTCTAAGTAGGCATTGTAGTTTTAAAATTCACCCCTGCTTGATTTGTATCATTGCTCTATTGGGGAGGCAAAATACCACAGTGGTTCAAGAGCATGGCCTATGGATCCAACCTCCCATAAGTCAAACCACAACTCTGCTGTTATTTAACAAGTTTCTTAACCTCTCTGGGACTCAGTTTCCTCATCTATAATGTGGGTATAAAATAGGACCTATCTCATAATGTTGTACTGATAAAATTAGCTAATTCATGTAAAGCACAGTGCCTGGCACAAAGAACTCAATTATTGTTAGTTATTGTTATTCATTTCTGCAGTACATTTAAAAAAACTCATTAAATAACTGACCCATAGGTGTTATTCAGGGACTTGCTACTTTAATGTTAATTCCAGATATCCTCTTTTGGGTTTTTCAGACACCCCAGATGTCAACATATATTATACCCTGGATGGCAGCAAACCTGAATTCCTAAAGAAAATTGGTTATGGTGAAAACACTACATTGAAGTATACGAAGCCTATTACTCTGCCTGATGGAAAAATACAAGTTAAAGCTATCGCAGTGTCTAAGTAAGTTAAGAGCATAATGATTAAGATAATTTGTATTTATTATGTTTTAATTTTATTAATTTCAATGAGAATCAGTTCTGGATTAGAAGTACACTAAAGAAAAAGTTATCTTAATTTCAGCACATATCTGTAACTTTTGTGTTTTGTTTGTCCTCTGTTGAGTTATACTGTAAAGTACACAAATCACAAGGGTACAGCTCAGTGAAGTGCTATGTATACTAATACTGTTTTTAGTTTGAAATCCACATTGGGATTTTGGGAAGGAAGAGCCTTTTCAGTGTTTGGGATCTCTGAAGAGATTCGCCTGGCTCTGAGGAGAATTCTGTTTTTAGTGAATGGTTCTTTTATTTCCCAGGACGTGACCTACGACCACTGTGGTTCTCTCTCTGATTTTGCATTGACTTTATTGGCCTTCAAAGCTTCAGTTTGTTAAACATTAGCTACTTCACTCTTTTCTTTGTCCTTTCTTTCCTAGTCAATGACTTTTTTTTTCATTTTCAAATATAGAAACACCACTTAATTTGGTAAACTTCACTGTGGGTTGTAGAGAAGAAAACCCTCAAGTGCTTTGCAGGTTTGTGTGTCTGTGATAGAAGAATTATTTTGTGCAGCAAGACAGGTTTGGCCACATTTTTGGAAGACTTTTAAGCCCCAAACCAATACCTGGCTGGCCCAGTTAATTTAAAGGAGACTCCAGGTTCCCCCTGCTGGCTAAACTACTGCGTGGCTTTTTTTTTTTTTTTTTTTTTTTTTTTTTGCGGTAGGCGGGCCTCTCACTGTTGTGGCCTCTCCCCTCGCGGAGCACAGGCTCCGGAGCACAGGCTCAGTGGCCATGGCTCACGGGCCCAGCCGCTCCGCGGCACGTGGGATCCTCCCAGACCGGGGCACGAACCCGCGTCCCCTGCATCGGCAGGCGGACTCCCAACCACTGCGCCACCAGGGAAGCCCTACTGCGTGGCTTTTTGACAACAGCTACAAGTTCTACACCAAAGATGATTGCTTAGGCATTAAAAAAATTTTTTTAAATAATATAATAAAAATAAAACAAAACAACCTCCTTACACATTATTATTCTTTACTAAAGATTGGAATCTGTGTCTTTTCCCACTTACCAAACCATTTCTATTGAAACAAGTCATCTCAATTATTAAAAATTAATAAGCTAATTACTCTGGCGCCCAATGCTGCAAGGCAGGCCCCTTTATAAGCTGCAGGTGGTCATAAAGTGAAGTAGTAGTTAATGACTATGTAATTCAAAGGAGTTAATAAAGCTTCCAAAAGAGTCTGAAAAATAAGGGCATTGTTAATGCCTCTCACCATCTTGCCCTGTGCCCACTAAGTGTCTGCTCTGAAAAACTGTTAGTATTTCAGATATGCTCAGCTTAGGGAAAGTATCTATGCAAAAAATTTTTGAGTTTTCAAGGCAGAAAATTAGTGCTTGTATCCATTTGTGATAAAATAGTTCTTGAAAGGAAATGAATAAGAGCTTTGCCATACATGTACTTTCATGTCCCCATATGTATGTCTATGACCTTCACATCAGAGAATGGTCTGGTAAGGAACACAGGTGGGCAGGAGGGGCCAGGGACTCGGGAACCTCTCAGCAAAGGGAGAGGGTTTCAGGTTTGATGGTCTGTGTATTGATGGTCTAATCCAGGGTCTGCAAACTTTCTGACATCTGCCTTGATTCTTTAAAATCCTCCTTTGTGGTCAAGAGCTTCCTGTCTCTGATATCATCATTTTGTAGTGTTTTTGGCAATGAACTTGTGTAGTTCTCCTTTTTCTGTCAATGACCTTATATGGTGGCCAAGAAAAATCAAGCCTGGCTGAGGTAAAAGCTGCTTCAACTGAAGGTAGGTAGCTGGGGGAGTCAGAGTCCCCTGAGAACAATCGTTTTCCTTCAGCAGAACCAAGAGGGACTTCCCCGTTTGGCAGCAATGATTAATAAAGTAAACGTATCCACAGGCTACCAGGGCATCTCACAGGCATCTATCTACCGCCCCTGAACGTAAAACCTTGTGTTTGCGTGGATGACAGATCCAAATGCCATCTCCAGAGACAAAGACAAAGGCAAGAAGACGCTGCTTGGAGTGTGGGAAAGAGGATGGAGTTTGTTGATCTGCAGAGCTGGATTTTAATCCCAGTTCTATTGCCTCCTCTTCATGTGATCTTGGCTAAGTTATGTGGCCTTTGGCATCTCAGTTCCTTCCTTTGTCACATGAGGTTAACAGGACGCCCTTGGAAGCCATTGTGAAGGGCAGAGGTGATACACTTGGGATCAGGCAGGTGGCAGCTGTAGTTATTGTCTTTCAAATTCTTAATGAAGGGCTAACAGATTGCTGTCATGTGACCCACCTCAGAAGGTCAGCCTCCTATTTGAAAAGTTCATGCGGGGGTGAATAAGCGGTTTCTATTCAACCCCTTCATGTTCCTAAACCAGAGGTTCTCAGTTGGGCATAATTTTGCTCCAAAGGGGGCATTTATCAACGTGGGGAAACATTTTGGTCGTCATGCTGGAAACGGGAGTGTGTTAGTGGCATCTGGTGGGTGGAGGCCAAAGATGCCGCTGAGCATTTTACAGTGCACAGGACAGCCCCACAGCAGCGATTACCCAGCCCCAAATATCAATAATTTCCAATAGGTTGAGAAAACCTGGCCTGGACAAGTTGCAGAATTCTTCCAGATCCAGTTTTTTTCACTCCCTTGCAATCATTCAAGTAATTATGGTGTTTTATGGAGAGGATAATAATCTTTACGGGAATAGAGCTATGAGTAACTTTTTTTATGTCTAGTGTACCTTATATTGGTATTCCTAAAGATACATACTTATGGCATCTGATTCCAATCCTAGCAAAAATTTATGTGTGTTCAAATGAGATTTGGGCTCCGAGTAGTATTCCTAGCTCCAACCCCAAACCTAAGCCTTTTTTGGATTACCATCAGAAAATCCTTCCACCTAGCAGGCAGTCTGAGCTGGTTTCTGGGTGACAAGGTCTATGGGTAGGAGCCCTGGCTGGGTCCCCAAGGAAAGGGCTAGCTATGGTGGGGAAACAACCTAGACCTTAAAAGGGGTAGAGCAAGTGGGTGGGAACCAGGCTTCTGCTCAGAGTAATGGGGCTGGTATGTGCACATTCAGGAAGGCTGGCCATTCACCAGGATTTGAATGGTCCCTGGATGGAGATGTTTGTGAGGTCCAGGAAGTGTCTAACTAGGAGGACAACTGTATCTTGGATGACAGACCATGGGCCAAAGATGAGCATTCAGATGAGATGGATGTTGAGGTGAATGAGTTAAGCAGGCAGTTCATCTAAAAGACTGTCTTTATCTGCATCCACATATCCACATCTGTAAATTTGGTTTTGTTATTAAATACAAAACAAAACACATGCTTCCCCAAAGTTTAGCCCCCCATAAGTCACTCCAACCAGTGAACATGCAAGTACCCACTGATCATGTTATTTCTTAAGTATTGTCACTCACTGATAGGTAGTGGCCATTTAGATCAATTCTGTATTTCTGAGAATTTTTTTCTCCTTCTAAAAATGTGGCTTACAACCTCTGCATTGCTTAGTGTTAAACATTTCTCAACTATTTTGGAACTGATGTATATTCATTTCTGAATGTTTACTTAAAGAATTTTAAGCATTTTGGGACACATATTTACTTGAAGCTTCAAGAATTTTAAGAAATATAAAAAACCGACATGTAAGAAATCTGAGAAATGGCAAAAGAAATGATAATGAAACAGATAAACTAAATCAAAGGCCAATATGAAAATCAATGAGCAAAGCAGACAAAGAAACACCAGAGAAAGAAGGCAGCTGGCGAAGTAAACAGTATTAAGTTCCTGGGCCAATCAAACAGAATCACCTGTGTTCCAGCTGTGAGCTTTCAGTTCAAATTAGTGGGAGCCAGAGTTAAACATATCAAACAAATACACCAAAGTGTGGTCACCATGATGTGGCAGGGGCTGCTGACTCTTCCCAATGTCTGTGTTTCTCTTCTTCAAGAATCATAGGGCCCATGATTTTTAGCCAGACATGTGTTTCCTAGAAGAAAGATATTTCCCAGTCCTCCTTGAAACTAGCTGGAGCCATGTCACCAGGTGTGGCCAGTGGATGCATGTGGAAGTGATATGGCAACTTCTGGATTGTACCCTAAAGGAAGAGGTGGCCTGTGGTTCCTGCTGGCTGGAATGTGGCTGTGGTGGGCAGCCACGTTGGGTCAGAGGACACATGCAATGTCCTAGGTATGGTGGAGCAACACGGTGGAAACTTGACCCCAGACCCTGACACCATGGCTCCTCTGCACAGCTCTGGGTGGATTACAGCCCGTTGCTGCCCTCTTGTTTAAGCCACTGTTGTTTTGGTTCTGTGTTACAACAGCCAAGCCTGCATCCTAATACACTAGGGACACATCTCAAGCAAATACCTACAGAGAACATATTCAAGAGTACAGGTGATCAAAAAAGGCCGACAATATCAAGTGTTGGTGAGTGTGTGGAGAAACCGGAACCCTCAGATGATGCCGGTGGGAATGTAAGATGGAACAACCAAAAAGTTAAACCCACTGACCATATGACCCAGCAGTTCTGCTCATGTGTATCTATCCACACATGTGGCTGGGCCGGGCCTTGTTCTTATTGTGATTGCAAGAGGCCCTTAGCAATAATCATCAGGAAGATTTGAAAGAGATGAGGTTTATGACTTACAAGTCCTGGAAATTACATGGCACACAGCGAGGTCACAGGCAGAGAGAGAGAGAGAGACAGAGGGAGAGATGGGGATGGAGGGAGGGAGTGAGGAAGAGAGAAATCACAGGCCAGAGGTTCTGCTTTTATTGGGGTTGAGGGAGGGGACTAGGGTTCCATGGGCTCACTATTGGTGAATTTTAAATGTAAGAGTGAGAATTTAAAGCAGGAAGAGAAAAAACAAGCAACCCAATTGGTCAGTCATTGAAACCAACCAAGATCTCTAAGATAAAGGAGCCTCCGTCGGGAGAGCTGGCCTGGATCTTTATCTAGTCCTGTGGTCGGCAGTGTGTCTACTCAAGATCGCCGCCTTTGAAGTGGATGCCTCAGCAAGCAAAGCTTAAGTCAGGCACTTGTTTGTTACAAACAAGAGAAAATCCAACCTCCAGGGCTTATACTACAAAAACTTATATGTGAATGCTCATAGCAGCATTATTTATAATAATCCAAACGTTGGAAAAAATCCAAATGACCGTCCACTTGGCAATGGATAAACAAACTATGGTACATCCATAAAATGGAATACTACTCAAGAATAAAGATGAATGAACTATTGATACATGCAACTACATGGGTGAACCTCAAAAAAAAAAAAAAGGATGAATGAAAGCAGCCAGATAATGTAAGACTATGTTTGTATGATTACATTTATTTTGAATTTCTAGAAAAGGCAAAACTATGGAGACGGGAAGCAGATCAGGTGTTGCCTGGAGTAGGAGGTGGAAGCAAGGAATGACTACAAACAGGCACAAGGGAATTTTTCGGTGATGGAGCGTTCTAAAACTGGACTGCGGTGGGGGTTGCACAATTGTGTAAATTTATGAAATATCATCAAATTATATACTTAGAACAGGTGAATTTTATGTGATGTACATTATACCTCAATAAAACTGTTTTAAAAACTAAAAAGTATAGATGAGCTTCTGGTTCTGAGATGAAATCACTGCCAGAATTCAGTTCTGGGCCCTCTGCATTGCTTTCTCAGTGGACTCCTATTGCTTCCGAGAGGAACAAGATTCATTGTGAAATATTATGAATAAATTGAGAACTTGCTGGTATTTGAGGAATAACAGTTAAAATCTCCCAGGGCAGCCTATATAGTGCTACCCACAACTGGGGTACGGAAAATCCCCATGACTCATATGGAATGAATGATATATAGGTAACCCCATTCTTTGGTTTGGAATAGTTTGAGACTTAACGTATGACATCTTTATGGTGAGTGCGATAGATGGTCCCCCAGAATGGCCCCCCCATGAACCACGCCTCCCAGGGAAGCCCCTCCGCTTGGACCTGGGCTGGCCCTGTGACTTACTTTTGACCAAGATAACACACCAGACATGACGCTAAGGCCAGACCACAAGAAGTGTTGCAGTGTCTGCTCTGGTCTCTCGGAACATAAATGCTGGGGGAAGCCAGCCACCGTGTAGGGAGTCTGACCTCCCTGACACTTCCGTACTGTGCGGAAGCCCAAGTTCACCACCTGCAGAGGGAGATGGACAGAGAGGGAAGGAGAGAGCTGAATGGCCAGCCCAGGCCAGGCTTGGAACATGAGGGGAGAGATCATTTTGGACCTCCGGCTGAGTTGGTCTTTGAATCGACTCCGGCTGACACCTGACTGCAGCCACACGAGAGATGGCAACCGGGAGCACAGATGGCGAACCCACAGTTTTGTGTTTTAAGACATTATGTTTTGGGGTGGTTTGTTACATAGCAAGAGATATCCCGAATAAGAATAAGGTAGGGAAAGATTATAGAAGCTGTATTTTGGTTTCTCCAAATTTAAAATACAATAAATTTAGTCTCTAGACTAAGGGACTTTATGGAGTCATCTTAATTGCCAGGCACCTTGTCTTTGAATCTTTGTGTAACACGCAGACCTTTTCTGTTCTGAATAATGTTCAGAGACTGCAGACAGAGTGCCATGGTAACAAAGGTGTTTCAGGTGGACTATGTACTGCCAGATACAGTCCCTTCAAAAGACGATGTGGAGAATGTTCTCAAAGACCCTCCAGAGCAGGTACGTAATGATGCTCTAAGGCATTCGGATCCTCACCGCATTCTCAGCTCCCATTCTCAGTGGTCGCGTCTTCCCCTTCCTTTACCACCACAGTCATTCTGCCCATTTTCAGGTCCTTATAGTTGGAGTCAGTATCAACCATTGCAAAGTATCTTTGCTGATTTCCCACCCTTTGGCCAGTTCCTCCTCCACCCTGCCCATTGGAGATTCCTAGCAAGCATCCTTGTCTCCTGTGTCCTTACCTGTCGAAGAAAGCAGGACCCTTTAGCCTGGCATCCTAAGAAGCAATTTCTGCCCTCAGTCATTCTTTGCCTTGTGACTCCCCTGTTTATATTCCAGCCAAACTAAACTGGGTGTCGGTGCTCCATCTCTGCTCCCCTAGCACCAGGTCTTCTCCTTTTATAAAATGCTTTGATGCTGTGAATACTTTGTTCCCTATCTGCCTCCCCCATGCACTGTAGGCTCCCAGGTGTCAGCATGTCTGCCATACTCAGCATCTTGCACGGGGGCAGGCAGGAGAGGGCACAGGGTGTATATTTGTTGACTAGATGCATCAGACTAGTAGAAGCCCTCAGTGGGCATGGCCTTCAGTTATGTTGAAACCTTCATTGACAAATAGCTGCAAAGCCTCATCTCTTTGGAGAATGAACTAGACCTGTCTTGAAAGGACGTTTGGGTTCTGGGCATCAGTGAGATAGATCCCAGGGTCAGAGGATGCACCAGCCCACGGCAAGGCAACCAACCAAAAAGTCTCAGTCGTGGAGGTCTCGCTGGGGGTGACGGGAAGCTTTTTGGGAGTCCCTTCAGTCTAATGATTGACCAGAAGCCAGAGAGGAGGCTGTGGAAGCAGAGCAGTGGGTACAGGTGTCGTGTGGGGCCCACGTGTGGTCAGGGGTCTACACTGGGCAGGGGCTGAACCCACGTGTAGCAGCAGGTGCTCAGGCTTCAACCAAGCACGAGGGACTGAGCCCAAGGAGAAGGAAGTCCAGAGAGAAGCGTGTTTATGTTTCAGGGCCGTGTGTGGGCAGGTAGTGGACAGAAGTACTGTCTTGGCCTGACCCCAACCTGTCTTTGCCCCCTGGGTCTGGTGGTCCCTCTGTTATTACTCTGACTCCCACGATGGTGACATCCTGCCTGTATATGCTGCCACCTGCTTCTGGTCTTGGCCACTCAAACTGGTGGGGCTTCCCAAGCAGACACGCTGCCCACGCTGCCCACCAAGCAGCCCAGGTTCAAAGCTGTGTGTTTCCAGGGAAAGGTGAGACAGAGGTCACTTTGTGAAAACGACTGTAAACCCTTTCCAGTGAGAAGTGCAGGCTATGTCACTGTCTCTACCATGGAACTTTTAATTTTCATATCTAAATGGGCAGAATCAAGGGATTGATATGCAATCTCTTCCCTCCTAGGAACTGAAAAATGGATTTGTTGAATCAAAAGGGAGGAAGAAATATAAGAATGTTGAAAATAAACTGGGTTGGAATGTTAACCTTGGAAAGTTTCCAGGTATGACGTGACAGGACGAAGATAAGATTTAATATTCTAAACCACCAAACAGGTTCAGTGCTTGTGTTCTTGTCTGCAGAAGGGTTGGATAAGAAACACTGGAACAATAAAGTAAGCTATAATTTGACTTTTAATGCTGTCCTAGCCAACAGCTTAAGACCATGAGGGATAGTCCAGCTGTCCAGCAGAGTCAGATTTATCGATTCATTGCAACGTGGGAGACCACACACCAGAGGAACCATGGGATCTCATCAACCAAAGCACAGATAACAGTTATAGGGGGAAGGGTGGAGTTTGGATGAAATTTAAATGAAAGAAGAGTTTTGATAGGCTCAAGCAAAGCAGGGCTCGGTGTGAAATGGTCACCATGAGGTATGAGGTATGGACCAAAGAAGGGGACCAGGGTTCTGTTACCTTGGAAACAACAAAGATAAATGTGGAATGTTGTGTTCAGAAACCTTTCTCTGAAGCTCTGTACCAGGGTTGGAAATTGAAGCTGCCTCTCTATGTCAAAGTGACTTGGGTCCTCCAGGCAAGAGTTGGATGTTTCATTCTTACTGATAAGATTTCAAACAGAAAAATTTCTGATAATCTGATTTTAGGGAACAAGGTTTCTTGGCAAGTAAGAAACAGTAGTCACTCAAAGTGGGGGCTGTTACGACATGTTACAGCTGCAGTGTGTCCTTGGGACACATGATGTTTCCTGCTAATCTTGCAACTGGATTTATCCATTTTCCCAGCCTGGTGTGGAATGTTGTGGAATGTTGCAGGGCAGATTTTAATTTTCTCAGTCTGGGTTAATTCTTTTCTTTATTGCTATTAATTTAACCGAGTGGGAGCTTCTTTGTATAATTCTACTTTAGAGAAAGAATGTGACAACAGTGGTCCCTTATTAAAAGGTTCCTAACTATGAAGACACAGTTGCATGAATACATATATAATTATAGATATTCACAGAATGACGTTTTTGATATAATCGTAGACGTGGGTGAAAGAACTGACCCTAAAACTTTGAAAGATCTTCGGTTCTCAGAAAGCCCACGGGAACCCCCAGCTTTCCGTGAAGAATCAGGCTCTCGACCGGCCACCCAGCAGCCCCAGGTAACTTCTAAAGACAATCTTTAGGGTACTAAATGCCTATTGTGTTTTTTTGGGTTTTTTTTAATGAATGAATTAATTTATTTTTGGCTGCGTTGCGTCTTTGTTGCTGCACGCGGGCTTTCTCTACTTGAGGCGAGCAGGGGCTACTCTTCGTTGCAGTGCCTGATTCTCTCATTGCGGTGACTTCTCTTGTTGCGGAGCATGGGCTCTTTGGCCCCAGGACACCTTGCTCTCTTCCTCCAATTCTGAGCGCCAGGTAGAGCCTTCCTGGAGTCACATTTTCTATCCAACCACAACTGCTTCTTGTGTGCCCATGATTCAAGGCTGCTCGCACTAATCATCAAGTATGAGGGAGGTCAGAAGCATGAGTCCCAAACCCGGCTGCCCGTCACAGCCACCTGGGGGGAGTTTTAAGTATGTAGACAGATTGCCAGCTACCTGCTCTTGCAGTGCTCCTAGGGAGTCTAAGTCCATAAGCCTGCGATGGAGGCTGTGGATGACCGATGTCAACCCAATCTGAGAATCACCAGATCACTGGCCTGGAAGACCAATTATCCTGATCCCGAGGTCCACCTCCTTCCTTCCTTTCCAGTCTCCAGTGCTGCGGTATAACTCAGCCTGACCTCCTGGGTTCTTTCATCTGCCCACCCACTGTATTTTCTGGAGGACCCCAAAGCCCAGGCCAGAGGACCACAGGCCTCGTAAGGCCTGCCTGTAAACCCCACTAAACAAAAGGATAGCCATGCCTGCAATAGAAGATTGCCCTTCCCAGTCTTCTGGGAAGAATGCTGACCTGGTTTCCAAATGGACTGCTGAGCACACACGACTCCTACGAGCAGTGCTTGCCACTGTAGCCCAAAGAAGAATACCGCTTTTGAGATGAAACAACATCATTTTGAAGGATGAATGGTATATGACAAAACATATTCATAATTATTTTCAGAAAAAGTCTTATGTGTCCATAATTATCTGTAATGTGTCTAGAAAGAATTACTTCCTTTGTGCATGAGTATTTGGATTTCCTTGCCCACCTAGTAATTTAAGAATTGTTTCCAAGGAAAAGATAGAATAAAGATCCCAAGATTCAGATTTCCCAAAAAATAGGAACATGGGGACACATTTGGGGAATTTGACTAGAGTTCATAGGACAAAGGAGGCCAAAAAAGGACCACAAAACTTTTATCTTCCACTCTTTTTCTTCATATGGTAAGAGATTCTTCTCAATATTCTAGCTCAGTCCTAACTGAAGCTTACTTCAGCAAACATCAGCGTTAAGGATGCTGGTGGTTGTTACAACAGGTCAGTCACCAGGGAGACAGGTGTCTCTGAGCCGAGCCTCTGGCCGGGGGGCGCCAGGGGGCGCCATCAGGGGTGAGGTCACCATCGGGGCGAGGCAGCCAAGTAGCCGTGCGTTACAGCCTGGGCAGAAGGTAAATGACAGCTGACGCCTGGCTTTAGTGTCAGGGCCCAGAGCTGTGGGTTCTCTGGAACCCATACGTGGAGTGAAAGCCCAGCTGGCCACTGACGAGAAGGCCAGCAGGCTCAGCGCTGCCACATCTGAGGAATTTGCAAGAGAAACCCACACCTGTACCTTTCTGTGTTATAATAGAATTTAAAATTTTAACAATCAAATTAAATTTTTTTAAAGACACTTCTATTTCTTTTTTTAAAAATAAATTTATTTATTTATTTTTGGCTGCGTTGGATCTTCTTTGCTGCACGCGGGCTTTCTCTAGTTGCGGCTAGTGGAGGCTACTCTTGGTTGCGGTGCGTGGGCTTCTCATTGCAGTGGCTTCTCTTGTTGCGGAGCACAGGCTCTAGGCGTGCTGGCTTCAGGAGAGAGTCCAGATGAAGGGAGACAGAAAAGACATGACCACTAAGAGCAAAGTGTGATACTGGACTGGACCCTAGTTCAGGAGGAAATTATAGCTGGGAAGGCCATTTCCGGCTCGACTAACGGAATGTGAACAAAGATACGTGGATTAGATGCTAGTATTGTATCCCCGCTGACTCTTCTGGTTTTGATGTTTGCACTGTTGTGTAGGAGGACGCCCCTGTTCTTGGGAAATGCTGTAGTGTTTGTGGGGGGGAGGAGGGGAGTCATGACTGCAGGTTATTCTCATGCTTCCGAGAGAGAATGGAGCACCTGGGGCAAGATGTCAGCACGAACGAAGGAGTTAGTTGTACTATCCCTGCGCCTTTTGTCTATGTTGGAAATTATATCAGAAGAAAATGTTACAAAAATAAAATAAAATGGGGATAATGTTGCCGATTGACCTTAGGAGGTCACTGTGAAATGTGCCAGGCACGTTTTCCTACTCTCAGACCCTCCATAAGTGTTAGCTTCTCTCCCTCAGCCGTCCTTTCTGTTCCCTTCCCCTGCCACTCCAACCCCCGGACCATATCCGACAAGCAGGATGGGCCATCACTGCCCTGCCTGTGTCTTCACACGTGGGTTTCCTCTACTTGGAATTCCCTTTGTCCTTCTGTCTACTTAACAAACTGTTCTTTACTTTCCCAGGCCCAGCTCAGACATTACAGCCCTGGGGAGCCCTTCTCCCCGAGCTGGTGAATGGGATCCTAACCTCCCCAGGTTCTCGTGGGACTCAACACAGATGTGTTATGACACTGAGCCCATGTGTTTCAGTACTTTGTACGTACACCAGTTCAGCTCCTTGAGGGCAGGGACTATGTAATGTTTATCTTTGTCCCCCAATTCTGCATCAAATACAGTGCCTGGTACAAAGAGGATGCTCACATTAAACTATATCTAAGTGAGTTAAATGGTTCTGGATAACAGCAGATGACTGTTCTCTCAGGTGAGTCCTTTTCCTAGGGATTCAATCTTTGAGAAATATGGATGCTCACTTGGGTTTCTAAATTCTGAAATCTGGTCTGTCTGATGGTAATTCAGATCTCTTTTCTTGTAAACTCTTGTTGTTAATGAAATATATGTGTCTGATGATGAACATCACTTTAATTTTTTAATTAAAATTATTACTTAACAATTCATCATTACTTAAGACTTTCCCCATCATGGTTTTTAAAAGATGGCTGCTGGATATGGTAGGACAAAGCACTGAAATGAACTCTTAATGTAATTTTACTGTACTGTAGCATGATTTTATACATATTCTTAATTTTAGTTCCCTGGTTTTGCACATATAACTGGCCAGAAGAGTTTGACAAACACAGAAATCATGAGGATTCAAAGGGAGACAGACTTTCTCAAGTAAGTATTGCATTCTCTTTACTGTTTCTTAAGTCCTGCTAAGACACAGTATGGTCAAAAAGAATTTGAGGATAGGACATAACAGTGGTATTTGCCCCAACTGTTTTTTATTAAATTTTTACAATATTTAAAGGTTCAAATGACATACAATAAACTGAACTTAAAGAGTACAATTGACATATACATATAATCTTGAAACTATCACCACAATCAAGAAAATGAACAAATCCATCACCTCTAAAAATGTCCTACATAACACCCTTTTGAAATCCTCCCATGTGTCCCTCCCCGTCTCCAGCAGCTTAGTTTGCATTTGATTCCATATATAAATGGAATGATTCGGTATTTACTCCTTTGCCAGGCTTCTTTCACTCCACCTAATTACTTTGAGGTTCACCCATGTTGTTGCATGCATCAGATGTTTATTTCTTTTTAATGCTGAGTAGTATTCCATTGTACAGTTACATCACAGTTTGTTTATCCTATTTCCTATTGATTTACATCTAGGTTGTTTTCAGTTTTGGGCCATTACAGATAAAGCTGCTATGAACATGTGTATACAAGTTGTCCTGTGCATATATACTTTCATTTCCCTTAGGTAAATAGGTAGGAGTGGAATGGCTGGGTCATATGGTAGGCATATGTTTAACTTTTTAAGAAAACTGTCAAACTGTTTTCCTAAGAGGTTGTACCATTCTACATTCCCACCAGTAGTGTATGATGTATGAGAGTTCCAGTCTCCCTACATTTTCACTAACACTTTTATTTTTATTTTTGGCCATTCTAATGAGGTGGTAGTTGTGGTTTTAATTTGCATCTCCCTGGGGGTTGGGAGGGTGGGTGAAATAGGTGAAGGTGGCCAAAAGGCACACACTTTCAGTTGTAAAATAAATAAGTCCTGGGGATGTAACGTACAGCATGGTGACGATAGTTAATGATACCGTGTTGCATATTTGAAAGCTGCTAAGAGAGTAAATCTAAGAAGTTCTCAACACAAGAAAAAACATTCTGTAACTATGTATGGTGATGGATGTTAACTAGACATTGTGGTGATCATTTTGCAGTATATACAATTCCTGAATCACTATGTTGTACCCCTGAAACTAATACAATGTTGTGTTATTTAAGTCTTCTCTATCTTTACTGATTTTGTCTATTGTTTTATCAATTATTGAGAAAATTATGCTGAATCTGTGACTATAATTATGAATTTGTCTACTTGTCCTTGTATTTCTATCGGCTCTTGCTTTATGTACTTTGAAGCTCTATTATTAAATATATAAACCTCTTGGAATCTTATGTCCTGTTGCTGAATTGACCCCTTTATCGTTACAGAATAGCTTTTTTAAAAAAAATTAATTTTTATTGGAGTGGAGTTGATTTACAATGTTTTGTTAGTTTCTGCTGTACAGCAAAGTGAATCAGTGATACATATACATATATCCACTCTTTTTTGGATTCTATTCCCATACAGGTCATTACAGAGTATTGAGTAGAGTTCCCTGTGCTATACAGTAGGTTCTTATTAGGTATATATTTTAAATAATAGTAGTCTGTATATGTCAATCCCAATCTCCCAATTTATCCCTCCTCCCCCCGAAAATAACCTTTTTTAACCCTGATAATATTTTTTGCTCAGAAATCAAATTTGTCTGATATTAAAATAGCCATTACTGCTTTCTTTTGATTAGTATTTGCATGATGTATCTTTCTTCATCCTTTTATTTTTAATCTATTTGTGTTTCTCTATTTAAAGTTGGTTTCTTTTAAGCAGCATATATAATCAGGTCTTGCTTTTAAAAAATCTAACAATCTCTGTACTTTAATTGGGCTGTTGAGAGTATTTATATTCATTCTGATTATTGATATGTTTGAATTTGTCAGCTGTCATGCTATTTGTTTTCTGTTTGTCTTATCTATTCTTTGTTGCCCCCCCCTTTTTTTGGCTTACTTTTGGATTAATTGGGTATGTTTTACGATTTTATTTTATTTTGTATCCTTTGTTGGCTTATTAGCTACAAGTTTTCTTCTTAGTGGTTGCTTTAGGGTTTATAGCACACATTTTTAACTTATTACAGTCTGTCTTCAAGTAGTATCATGCGACTTCATTTATAGCCTAGGAACCTTATGACAGTATACTTCCAATAACTGGATAACTACAGCCTTTGTGCTCTTGTGGTCATTTATTTTACTTCTACAAATATTATGAACCCCACAATACATTATTACTTTTATTTGACATAATCAGTTATTTTTTTACAGTCCTTTGTACTTCTATTGTGGTAAAATATACATAAATAAAATTTACCATTTTAACAATGTTTAAGTGTACAATTCAGTGCGTTAAGTACATTCACTGTGTTGGGCCACCATCACCACCCTCCATTTCCAGAACTTTTTCATCATCCCAAACAAAACTCAGCGCCCATTAAACAATAGCTCCCCATCCCCCTATCCCTCCAGCACCTGGTAATCTCTGTTATATTTTCTGTTTCTATGAATTTGCCTGTTCTAGTAACCTCATGTAAGTGGAATCAGACAATATTTAACCTTTTGTGTCTTATTTCACTAGCATAATATTTTCAAGGTTCATCCATGTTGTAGCATGTATCAGAATTTCATTCCATATTAAAGGTAAAAAACATTCCATTGTGTGTATATATATATATATATATATATATATATATATATATATATATATACATACACTGCATTTCCTTTATCCATTCATCTGTTGGTAGACATTTGAATTGTTTCCACCTTTTGACTATTATGAATAATGCTGCTATAAACATTGGTGTACAAGTATCTCTTTGAGTCCCTACTTTCAATTCTTTGAGGTATTTACCTAGAACTGAAATTTTTGGATTATGTGGTAATTTTATGTGTAACTTTTTGAGGAACTGCTAAACTGTTTTCCACAGCAGCTGCATACTTTACTTTCTCACCAGAAATGTTCAAGGGTTTCAATTTCTCCACATCCTCACCAATACTTATTTTCTGTTTTTCTAATAGTCATCCTAACGGGTGTAAAGTAGTATTTCATTGTGGTTTCGATTTGCATTTCCCTAATGGCAAGTGATGTTGGGCATCTTCTTTGTAGTAATGTCTATTCAAGTCCTTTGCCCATTTTTGAATTGGGTTGTTTGTTTGTTTTTGTTTTGGTTTTTTTTTTGCGGTATGCAGGCCTCTCACTGTTGTGGCTTCTCCCGTTGCGGAGCACAGGCTCCGGACGCGCAGGCCCAGCGGCCATGGCTCATGGGCCCAGCCGCTCCACAGCATGTGGGATCTTCCTGGACCGGGGCACGAACCCATGTCCCCTGCATCGGCAGGCGGACTCTCAACCACTGCGCCACCAGGGGAGCCCGGGTTGTTTGTTTTTTGTTGTTAGTTGCAAGAATATTTTATATATCTTGGATATTAATCCCTTATCAGATATATGATTGATAAATATTTTGTCCCATCCGTAGGTTGTCTTTTCAGTCTTGATAGTATTTTTTGATATTCAAATTTTTATGAAGTTCAATTTATCTATTTTTTTTGTTGCCTGTGCTTTTGGGATCACATCCAAGAAATCATGGCCAAATCCAGTGTCATGAAGCTTTTTTCTTATGTGTCCTTCTGGGAGATTTATAAATTTACCTCCTACATTTAGGTCTTTGGTCCATTTTGTATTCGTTTTTGTATATGGCATAAGGTATCAATCAGTCCAACCTCATTCTTTTTCATGTCACTATCCGGTTTACCCAGCACTATTGTTGAAAAGACTATCCTTTCCCCAAGTGGACTCAACTACAAGGGCTAGTGATTGTTGAGAGGCCATGGTAGAGACTGGTGCAGGCAACCAAGCCATCCAGTGCACAGTATGCAAACGTCATGGATGCTGAGCAGTTCAGATAGGTCACAGGATCGGGGTCCCAACCTGCCTGGAAATGCCTGGCAGCAGCAGTGCTATTCATAGGGGAGCCCAGTTCCTGGAGTCCTTTCACTTTGGCTGATATCCAGAAGGAGGTAGGTGGGTGAGGGCTGAAGGATGGGGCCCAGCTGCCTAGGAAATGGGGCCAGACGTTGCTGGGGCAGAGCCTCGGACTCCACCCAGGTGAGTGAAGACAAAGGCAGGGCCTGACTGACAGTGACTCCGGAGTGCCAGGTAAGAGGACCTCTCGCTGAGGCTGAGCTCAGTGCTCAGATGGGGAGTCAGCAAATTGCAGCGTGGGCATTCCTGGAATTCCCAGGTCTCACCCTCACACACGCCAGATCCAAGGTGATGGGATGACTGGGGCCCCACTTGGGAAGTGGGGTCAAAGGCGCTGATAAACTGCTGCCGCGGCCAGGAAGTGAGACGGGCCTGGCCTTCAGGTGAAGGGCACCATCAGTCCCAGCCGTACGGCCACTTTGTAATAAAATGACTAGACAAGCATCTCCCATCTTGAACTTGTTCCATAGGCTTTGAGTGTGTTCTGCTTTCTGTTTTATTTTGTTCAAAAAAACGTTGGAATGCTTGTCAAGATTGACACTTGACTTCTCAGTGTGCACTCCTCAGAACATGGCCAGTCAGGACCCTCTTCTGTTGCAGGTGTGCCCACTGCCTTGTGCCCCGCCCGTCTGACCCCTTTGCCCGCTACTGTCTAGAGTGTGGCTCTTCTGTCCCGCCCATATTTGGCTGTCGTCTCCCACCCCCAGAAGGAGCTCAGGTGAGCAGCAGAATCCTTGAAATCTTCTTCCATTGGTTTATCTGATCTTTGTTTGCAGCAGGAGCAGAGGTCCCAGCACACGTGAACCACAAACATAAATACTTGTTGAAAAAATTACTGGCAAGTGACTCTTGTACTATCCACACTGCTACTTAGGAATGAAAAACTTGTTTGCAATGCCATTTCTTTTGTGTGGCCTTGAAGAAGCATAGGCTCAGAAAAAGACTGAAATCTTTTTATTTCAATGATTCACATATGGATAAATACATGTTTCCTACTTATATGATATTTCTGTTCATAACCTGGGGACAATAAGGAAATATATTCTAGAAATAAATGACCAGGAGTACTAATTACAAGTCTGTATATCCATAGGATACTTCATTCTGTCCAAAGAAGCTGTTTATATAGGCTATAGATTGATCAGTATATCTAAATTTAAAAGTTTTAGCTAAGTGTAGATAATAATTGATATTATCCTACCATTAAGTTTGTAGTTAGTTAGAAAACATACTTGGCTTACTAAAAATCAAAACCTTCACCAAAATGTGTTCATCTTTTATACACGTGATACTTTGCGGCTTTTTTGTGTGTGTGCGTGGTATGCGGGCCTCTCACTGCTGTGGCCTCTCCCTTTGCGGAGCACAGGCTCCGGACGCGCAGGCTCAGCAGCCGTGGCTCACGGGCCCAGCCGCTCCGCGGCATGTGGGATCTTCCCGGACCGGGGCACGAACCCGTGTCCCCTGCATCAGCAGGCAGACTCTCAACCACTGCGCCACCAGGGAAGCCCACTTTGGGGCTTTTTTGGACTAAGGTTTACAAAATGATATAAAAGGATCTGTGAAGTTGACTGAAAATGACCATTTAAAAAAGATAGTCACAGAAAAAGTCACTATTCAATAAATTCAAGGTCCAGAGTTTTAGGATTGAGTTATGCATTTAAGCAAGTGGCCAGATACTGAATGGATATGCTGTAGAAGTCAATTTACTTCCATGATATATTTTGAACTCCTCGTAAAAGATGGTACAGCAAATAAAACATGAACAGGTCTCACTGGTTTGAATTTTCCCTGCTTATATTCATGGGTGCGATGTCAAAGTTATTTTTTACTGGCCTGCAAACAGATTTTTCAAGATTTTCTTTGTTATTACAGGGAGAAAAGGTTATCAGGGATTATAAATATTCAAAATGATGACACTTGCAACATCTACACTGCCTGTAAATGATATTTATTAATGTGCTCTAATGTATAAACAGCTTTGTAATTTGACCTATTGAGTTCTTATTGTGTCCTGCTCTCAGCTGGGTTTCTGGTGCTCAAAGGGGCGATCCTACTCCTAGGATCCCAGACCCAAGACACTCAGGGTCTCATTAGAGAGATGCAGAGGGGTGCCTCTTCATCCTGCCTTGTGGATTTCTCCATTGCCAGCTGGTTGATGTTAATTTTTGTCAGTAGAGGCCCGTTGCTGGGAGGGACGCTGAGGGAGAACGGTCTTGACTCCTCTTCCTGTTTCTGCTGGGCTTCCCTCTCCCTGTGCTCTGACGGTGCTCAGCTAACCTGCAGGACACCTGGTTGTGCTGAAGCCCGGTCAGCTGCATGGCATCTCATGAACAGCTTCTCAGTGGGCCCCACGGGTACCCAGCCAGCTTCCAGAAAGCCTCTCAGGCATCCCAGGGGGCAGTTTCCCAGCACGTTTCATCAGCAGCCTGCACGTGGCTTCCCAGCATGTCCTGCCAGCTCCCCAGGGGGAGAGTCCTCATGAGTTTCATAGGATCCCGCCTGCTCTGGGGCCAGCTCTGGTCTGTGTCACCCCAGTGAACTTCTCTGCCATCCAGTGGGTGACAGCCACACCCGGTTCAGTAAGTGCCTCTTCCAGATTGGATCCTCTTCAGGTCCTCTGCCTCAGCCGGAGCAGCAGTGGCTCTCCCCATCCTGGGTAGTCCTGTATCCTTTAGAGTTCGCTTTACCCACTAGCAGTTAGTCCTCTGTTATTAGTTAATAACTATTTATATTAAACTTTCCCTGTTTAAATTACCCGGAGGTTTCTGTCTCCTGACTGGACTTTGACTGATACAAAGTTGGTACCAGGAGCGGCCCCAGGAACTAGACCTGCAAAGAAGGAGTTTGGTCCTTCCCTTTGCTCGGGAGCAGTGCTGAGCTCCTTGCCCATGGGAAACAGGATGCTGGTAATTCATAGCATGAAGTGGCATCACAAGAAATCAAGCTATCACATGGGTCTGGTGGTGAGGAAGCATCACCTAAAGCAAGCCTCTTGGGCGGCCAGGTGGCCGCTGCACTTGATGGTTGTGGCAGCAATGATGATACCAGGACTGTGGTGTGGACGGTTCTCCTGAGCATCTGGGAGCATCACAGAAACCGACAAGCTCAGGACCTTTCACTCATAATCCAAGAACCAGAGTGCCCCCATGGCAGCCCCAAAAGAACCTGTTTCTTGTAGCTCCAGGGATTTGCTGCTGAAAGCAAACACAAACTTTAGTTGAATATGTTGGTGAGTTACAGCATAAGCTGAATTCACTTTATCACCACATTTCTTTTTTTTTTTTTGGTTTTTTTTTTTTTTTTTTTCGTGGTACATGGGCCTCTCACTGTTGTGGCCTCTCCCGTTGCGGAGCACAGGCTCCGGATGCGCAGGCTCAGCAGCCATGGCCCACGGGCCCAGCCACTCTGCAGCATGTGGGATCTTCCCAGACCGGGGCACGAACCCATGTCCCCTGCATCGGCAGGCGGACTCTCAACCACTGCGCCACCAGGGAAGCCCCCACATTTCTTTTGTGAAAGTTCGGGTGTGTATTGGGACAGAACAGGATCCTGAAACTGGGAATGGAGATGTTGGCTTGGACCCAGATGAAACGCACATTCTTGATTCCCTAAATTACTCTGCCAGTGGATGAGCTGGCCCTCCTGTCTGAGGATGCTAGCCTTCCTTTCCTTGAAATCTCTGTGATAACCTCGCCTGGGACAGTGGCCTTGAAAGGGGATGTGTATTCTCATCAAGACTCACCATAGCCATCCTGTAGCATGACTACAGTCCAATCCCAGCTTCTCTAGAGGGACAGGTGTACTCTGTGATCCAGGACAAAAAGCTTACATATGAAAAGAAGAGCACAATTTTGCTAACGTATATTGGCAGAATCTTGGGGGACAAGTCTGGGAGTGGATTTTAAATGAGGGCAGAATATAACACTAAGTTGGGCCAAATTCACTGATATGCATGCCTCTTTTATAGATTCTGGATTGATTTAATATGTTAGCTAATGAAGCTGGCAGTGACCCCAGCTGCTTTTTGGGTTGGCTGACTAAAACTTGGACTCAGTAGTAGCCTATGGTTAGTGAGACTCGATGCTAAGTCTTTCCTGATATCATGTTGGAGTAGGTTTGTCAGGTGTGTCCTGTGTGCCCCCAACTCTCACCTGCATTTCACAGGAAGGCCCAGAAGACACATCCTTCACTAAGGCATAGAGTTAGGAATACATATTAGTGAAAGGAGCACCTGCATCCTTGAAAAGTTCCATGGCTGCTTTCCTTGGAGGCCAGACATGATCATGGGGTGATGCCACTCTTGAGATGGGCTCCCTGATTTCAGGGAGCTAACGGGATTCCAGAGGTCAAGTGACAGCACTTAACTGCCAAAGACAGGGTGGGCACATCTACTGTAAAAGGCCGCAGCAACATATCAGTAATCAGAATCTGATCGTGGTCTTCCTAAGAATGAAACAGATGGACAGCCTACTAGTGTCTTGCTTGGTTTATATAATAGAAAAAAAAAATCACATGTTTTGTAGCCAAATATGTGACTTGAGCCACCACAGTGGAACATCCAAGGGTGTCACCCAGTTTCAAGACTTAAGTCGATTCACAAACCCACAGCTCCCTAACTGAAGGGGGGCTGGGTGTCCTTGAGGATGGACCCTGCATCATTGCAAGTACATGTCATAGGTCATCCTTGAAGCCTTTTCCGGAGAGGCCTGTGCCTTGAGGAAAAGGAAATGCCTAAACCTTTGGGATATTACTAGATACTAGCTCTGAGTTGATGCTGATCCTTAGAGTTCCCAAACGCCACTGTGGTCCACCAGTAAAAGTTGGGGCTTAGAATCATCAGGTGATAGATGGAGCCTTATCTTAAGGCTGACTCATAGTTTTTGCGTCATGTATTCTGGGGACTTGTTGTTATGTTCATGTATACTTATAATTGCTGTGTCTTCCTGATTTATTGACCCTTTCATCATCACAAAGTGTCTCTCTTTGTCTCTAGGATTATTTCTTGTTTTTAAAGTCCTTTTTTCCTGACACTTATGCAGTCACTCTAGCTCCCTTACCCTTACTATTTCCATTATATACCTTTTTCTATACTTGTATTTTCAACCTATTTGTATCTTTGAATCTAGGGCATGTCTCTAGTCGGGCATACCTCTCGTTTTTTTATCCCATCTGACAGTCTCTGCCTTTTGAATGTGGTGTTATTGTCTATTCACATTTAATGTCTTTAATGATATGGTTGGATTTACATATGCTGTTTTGCTGTTTGTTTTCTATTTGTCTCACGTCTTTTCTGTTCCTCTGTTCCTCCTTTGCTTCCTTCTTTTGTGTTAAATAAATAATTTTTAGTATGCCATTTTCATTCCTATGTTTCCTACTTTTTTTCCACTATTTTAAAAAGTTCTTTTCTTTTTAAATGTTATTTTCTAAGAGAACGCTAGAGATTACAACATACTCCTTAATTTCTCACAGTCTATTTCAGAATAATTTAACTTAAATCCAGTAATACACAGAAGTTTTGCTCCAATATATCTTCTTTTCCTCCCCTCAGGGGCAATTTCTATTGACTATTTGTTTCCCCTAAGTACTGGTCACACTTTCTTGTTTTTTGCACATCTCACAATTTTTTCTTGAATTTTGGACATTTTAGATAGTATAATAAATCTGGATTCTGACTTTTTCTCCTTGTGTTGTTGTTTTGGTTTTTTTGTTTGTTTACTTGGATTAACTCTTTCAAGCCTGTCTTCCCTGCAGTTTTCAGCCACTAATATCAGGGTTTTCCCCTTGTTTTGTTTTTAAGCCTGGGATCAGCCCAGGCTGTGCATAGCTTAGAGTTCAACTAAAGATTGGCCAGAAGTTGTGCTCAAACACCTTGGTCCTCCAAGGCTTCCAGTCTCTGCTGAGGGATCTGTTGTGGGCCGGGCAGAACATTCAAACTTCAGGCTGTTTTCATGTCTGCCCCAGCTCTTACTTTATGCTGAGCTCTCTTGTATCTTCATGTGCAGCCAAGGATGTGTGGGTGGCTTGGACCCTCTTAGGTCTAACGCTGCACATGCGAACATCCTCCAGTCAACTGAGGGTGTGGGAGGGGTTTATCAAGCCCCCTAGAGATGACCTACCTTCTGGAACTCCCCTTCAAGTCCCTGGCTAGTTGCTGGTTCATCAGTTGTCCCAAACAGGACCGTGAGCTCAGGCTAGTGGATCCACTGTCCTCCCTGTTTGCTTGCCACCGAGATCATCACCTTAACCGTGCTCCAAATCACACGAGCCCTGCCCGTCAGCAGCCGTGAAGCTGCTGCTTTTCACAGCCCTCCCTGCTCTGTGGAGCTTCCACGCTGACGGAGCTGGAGGAGGATGGGGACAGCCCAAGCAAGACCCAACAGACGTGTGGTGTCCTTGCCCAAAGTTCATTACTTTTCAGTTTGTTGTCTGTCTTTGGTTGACTTTCAGAATTTTTAAAGTTTTATCCAACTTTATCATTGCTTTTTGGAGAGAAGATGTGTCGATTTCCTCACTCCATCATGCTGTAAGCTATTTTTTCTTTTCTTTAAACCTCTCTTTTCTACAATAAACATGTTTTTACTTTAATAGGAAAGAAATAAGAATAAAAGTGGTAATTATTTAAAAGGAATTTTTACAAAAGCAAATTCAACCTTACGTTTTAAGATCTACTTATACCTTCAGTTTTTGCCAACCTGACCTCATTCTTTGTGCAGATGGGCTTATGTGCAGAATGTGAAAACCTGGTGCCCATGAACACGCCCATCTGTGTGGTCTGTGAGGCTCCTCTCACTCCACAGCTGCAGCCACAGGCCAGCCTCCGCTTGAAGGTAATGAAATGCGAATCTGTAAAAGTATGAATAAAACACATAGAAATTAATGTTCGAACCATTAAACATCTTTCTTCAGCTGATGGACTTGGCTAACAATTGATAAGCTAATACCTGTGAACAAAATCCACTCTCATTTTTGGAAAGGCATCTGCCCAAGAGTTTAACTTGCCAGTAGGATCTAAATATCAGGAGAGATACACAGAAATGTGTTCCCTGAACATGGATTTGGAGGACAAATTGCACTGCAGCTAACACAGACAATTGTTTACTTCATATATTTAAACTCGAACATTGTAATTAATATTGACTTTTCATCTTGTCCTTAAAGTCACTTCATGTTTTCGTTTTCTTTGTTTGATTATGGGTCTCTATTACGTAGAAAAGAAGGATTACAGCTAGTCACGTGGATGGAAAAGTTAAGTATCATCATGAACATTTAAAAAATCTTATTAGATAAATGACGTCATGCCATGAAAATTTGTTTGGTAGAATTATTGAACATACAAACTGTATCTTTTCTCCATTTTTCAATTTATAGTCCCATTCACCTCCATTTTACTTGACCTCAAGTAAAGGTCACTAGAGGATGAAATAGATTTAATAAAGATAACTTTGGGGATTAAAAAAGCAAGAATTTTTAGCAATAAGGGAAGTGCGTGGACCTAATGTACAATTAGAACTGTAACACTCCGAAAATGACCTTGTGGAGTCTATGTGGGCAAAGTTTATGAGAGAAAAGGTAAGCCCACTTTTTCTTACATGTCCCAGCTCCTCTTCACTGTGAAAAGAATGTTCAAAAGTGTCCCAGGCTAAGTAAACCTTCAGAAGTGAGATTCTGAAGAACTGGCTGGGCCAACGTCAGGTAGATGAAAATTTACTCATCTTTCTGTTTGATGACTATTTTCAATCTTAAGAAACTTTAGGAGTCACTGCAGGAAGAAGCCACCATACAGCCCTGGAGGCCTATCTCCAAACTTCCTATACATGAGAGTGAGACACCAGCTTCTCTCTTGTTTAAGTCACCATGGTTTTGGCTGTTCCGTCAATCACAGCAGCACCTGTTCTCACTAATATTTACATTATCCGGGATATTTGAAGATAATATCATTTCGAACCCTTTGAACTATTCAAAACAGGAGGAATAGGGGTAAGTGTTGGCTGAGAGCCAAGCTCAGTATATATCATGTCACCTTCAGCATTTGAAACCCAGAGTTCTTCCCATGTTGTGGAGAGATAGGGGGTACAAAGGTATAAGTAAGTCCTCGGTTGAGGATAAACATAGGACTTCTATAGTGATTAGGAGCGTCAGATCCAGGAGTGACCCCTTTTTTGCCTTCTCTCTTTTTTTTAACATCTCTATTGGGGTATAATTGCTTTACAATGGTGTGTTAGTTTCTGCTTTATAACAAAGTGAATCAGTTATACATATACATATGGTCCCCTATCTCTTCCATCTTGCGTCTCCCTCCCTCCCACCCTATCCCATCCCTCTAGGTGGTCACAAAGCACCGAGCTGATCTCCCTGTGCTATGGGCTGCTTCCCACTAGCTATCTATTTTACATTTGGTAGTGTATATATGTAGGTGCTACTCTCTCACTTTGTCCCAGCTTACCCTTCCCCCTCTCCATGTCCTCAAGTCCATTCTCTACGTCTGCGTCTTTATTCCTGAGAGTGACCCCTTTTTAAAGTACAGTTTTGATGAGAGACAATCACTTGAAACTGATTTCTACTCTATTAATGGGCCAAAGGCAGAACATATACCTTATAATGAGGAAATCAATTGATAATTCAAAGATGAAATTTAGAAAATCAAGCCTGTTTGACTTCTGATGTTGAGTTTTCAAAGGGAATCATGAAATTACTGAGTACGCAAGCTTCACATTAGCTAAAAATGCCTCAAATAGGCACAGCTTCAATAAAGGGCTCTCTGAAACATTAACTTTCTCAAGATTTTAGGAAATAATGATTTAGGGTACATTTATCATTATCTCCAGAAGTGAGAATCTCATGATCATTTCTGTTGGCATGGTGTTTTTTTCCCTGGTGTTTTGTCTGTTTTAACATTGGACTCATACGATTTACTATTGTTTTTAATAAAGACATGACTTCAACAGCTGTATGTCTTATACTATTAGTTATACTGCTTTAGTTGTGCTGCTTTTACCAAAGCGTTTGGGTCACTCTTGGTACTCCAGCCTCTTCTTTTTTGTGTACTTTACCATGTACACAATACATTCTGCACCCTAAGAATTTACTGGAATAAGTCTGAGCTCCCAGGAGCGCCAGGTGGCACAGGGAGTGGTGTGAGCCTGAGAAGCAGTCACTGGACACCTGCTCTAGGGTCACTGAACAGGGACGATTAGGGGAAGGAGCCTGAGGAAGGAGCGAGGTCCCCAGGCAGCTGGCATCCCTCACCAAGGCGCAGCCATGAACCTTCCTTCAGGTTCACCCAGTTTCTCTGGGTTCCACCTTGCCCCTCCCGTGCCAGCCCTCAGGTACTGAGGAGCTTTTTCAAAGGCACCTTTTGATGTGGCTTTACCAGCTGCTGCTTCCCGGACCACCCTCTAGGGCTCTGCTCACAGCATTCTCCGGGCTGTGACCCCTGCACCCACTGCCCCAGTGATCTGGGCCCCCGCTTGCCATGGTGGCAGGGGGCACAGAGGAGGATTCGTCAACTCTTGTCGGGGGCCAGAGCCAGGGATAGCTTTGAAGAGGGGGTATCATCTGAGCAGAAGCTGTAGGAGGCACAGGCATTTGCCATATGGGAAGGGGTGGGACAAAGAGAAGTGATGCGTGGGTGTGTGTTCAGGTATGAGGTGGAGGAGGGGGGCGTGCCAGAAAGACGCACAGAGACCGGAAACTGCAGGATGTGCTCCAAAACTTTGCAAGCAGTTGGGTTTCGTGAGCTGCAGAAATGCTGGCGGGACCCGTGGGCTGTGGGAACTGGCGCCTTCTCTACCCTTCTTTCCCAGTGGACCCTGGAGGGTTAAAAGCAAGGACGGCTTTTAATCAGACTTGATTTTTAGAGAGACCTTTGTCACCGTAACATCTGATCTGGTGGGAAATGCCTGATTTTTACGACGGGACATTCAGTATTGCTGGTACCCACAGAAGGACCCTGGTTGGAAATCTTCATCCCAGTGGCTTTCCCAGATGTTACAAGGGCGACAGATTTTTAGATCACATTCTCACCCAGAGAGCCTCCTCTGAGGTCAGTGGGAACACCTGTGTAAGCTGCTCACGGAAGCCAGCGTGCCTTCCCTCCCCAAAGCGCCAGCAAGGCCAGTTGATGCCTCCCTCCCATTTCTAGGTTGGTCTCCATCTCACTCCACAAAGTGCACAAAGCACCATCGGTCCTTTTCCTGCTGTGATGCAGACAGACCCACCCGCTGTGGCAGGCTTCTCTTGTGTTGATGTAAAGCCCTTGTCAACGCTGAGGAATTTTGCTGCATCAGATACTTTTTTCTACTGCCAGGATTAGAAGATATAGTAGCAGGAGTTTCTTCTTTTATCCTCTGGCCTGTATTTCAGAATAGGAGAGGATTTTACGTTTTTTTAAATTTTCTAGCTTTCAGTAACACGTGAAATAGTCCAAAGATACCCAATGAAGTGTGTAATTTCCCCACCCCACCTCTGTTTCTATCCCCTGAAATAACCAATGACAGCAGCTTAGTGAGTGTCCTTCTATGTATTTTTCTAGATGCACAGAAACATATTTATATATATTCACACATTTAAATTTGGTTTTGTTTGTTTGCCTCTTCCTGCCTCCCTCCCATTTCTTTCTTTCTTTCTTTCTTTCTTTCTTTTTTTAAATATATTTATTTATTTATGGCTGTGTTGGGTCTTCATTGCTGCCCACGGGCTTTCTCTAGTTGCAGAGAGAGGGTGCTACTCTTCGTTGCGGTGCACGGGCTTCCATTGTGGTGGCTTCTCCTTGTTGCGGAGCACAGGCTCTAGGCGCGCGGGCTTCAGTAGTTGTGGCTCACGGGCTTAGTTGCTCCGCGGCATGTGGGATCTTCCCAGACCAGGGCTCGAACCTGTGTCCCCTGCATTGGCAGGTGGATTCTTAACCACTGTGCCACCAGGGAAGTCCCTCTTTCGTTCGTTCTTTCTTTCACTCTTTTACAAAAAAACAAAGGCATCCCTTTGGCCGTTTTCTACAGTTGAAAACTAATGTCAGCATCTCCCCTTTCACCAGAACACATGAACTCTTTTAGAAAGAGACCTTCAGCTTCCTTCTGGCTCTAACTAGCAACACATGTTTTACCTCCAGGACTCCCCTTGTGTCTGGGGTTCCTGGAATCTGTGAGGCTTAGGGCTGGGATCCTCGTGAAGTCATTACTCTGAAAGAGATCTGGTGATTCACACAGCGAGGGCACAGGTACCTCCTATGAGACCCCAGCCCCTCACCCAATGATTCAGGGCTGATGCCAGTGTAACCACAGCTCTGTGTCAGGTTGACCTTGGCATCTTACAAAATCCTCTTTGAGATTAAGTTTGCCACTACCTACTGGCTTGTGTCAATTAAAGCTTATCATTTGGGAGATTAGAAAATTGTTCTCATCTTCCAGCTGCTTTGTAAGGAAAAGTGTTACCCCAGTGACTAAGCCGGGTCCACGAAATTGCTTGGAACTGTTCAACTGGTCAATGTGTTGCCAATGCTGTGGATGAAGCAGCAAATGAGGGTTTTGGCTTTTTATAAAGTGCTTGTTGTAAATGTTTAGGATCCTCAGTAAGGCTGTCTGGTGGTGGCCTGAGTCCCACATTGTCCCTACGGACATACATGAATCTATGATGTAGTGATTGTGATACGGGGTTTTTATCTGTGGGTCATGGTCACTGCTCTTCAAGAAATGAGCCACGTGGTGTCAAAAAGCCACCCCAGAAACCATGAGGAAAACCTGTCGACCAAGAAGGCTGTGCTTACTGGACCGAATACAGTGAGATAAACCAGCACTTTGACCATCTTAGCAGCATCTCAGAAGAGAGAAGATGGGGAAAGGTATTTATAGGGTTTCAGTACTGTGGTTGGGCGATTTTAAAGAGAATTTGACAGGAATGCAGCCTAAGGTAAACTGTGAGCTTTGGGAGATGAGGATGTGCCAGTGCAGTTTCACTAGTTGTGACAAATGCACCATCTGGTGCGGGATGTTCATACTGGGGGGTTGTGTGTGTGGACAGGGGTGTATATGGGAACTCCCTGTAACGTCTGCTCAGTTTTGACGTGGACCTTAAACTGCTCTAAAAAACAAAGATTATTAAATTAAAAAAAAATGTTTTTGAGTTTTATTTATTTTTTTATACAGCAGATTCTTATTAGTTATCTATTTTATACATGTTAGTATATACATGTCAATCCCAGTCTCCCAGTTCATCCCACCACCACCACCACCCCCACTGCTTTCCCCCCTTGATGTCCATACGTTTGTTCTCTATGTCTGTGTCTCTATTTCTGCCCTGCAGACTGGTTCATCTGTACCATTTTTCTAGGTTCCACGTATGTGCGTTAATATACGATACTTATTTTTCTCTTTCTGACTTGCTTCACTCTGTTTAAAGAGAGTTTTGCAAGGCAGTATTGGGATTGGGCAGAGTTAGTTTGCACTGGGCAGAGTTATGTCATGCTAGTTGTTTTTTCTTTTAATAAATTTATTTATTTTAGGCTGCATCAGGTCTTCGTTGCTATGTGCAGGCTTTCTCTAGTTGCAGTGAGCAGGGGCTATACTTTGTTGCGGTGCACAGGCTTCTCGCTGTGGTGGCTTCTCTTGTTGCGGAGCACAGGCTCTAGGCATGAGGGCTCAGTAGTTGTGGCTCGTGGGCTCTAGAGCGCAGGCTCAGCAGTTGTGGCACACAGGCTTAGATGCTCCACGGCATGTGGGATCTTCCTGGACCAGGTCTTGAGCCCATATCCCCTGCATTGGCAGGAGGATTCTTAACCACTGAGCCACCAAGGAAGCCCCTGTCATGCTAGTTTTCATTATTTATTTATTTATTTTCATAAAAATTTCACATCTTTAAGGTGGTGATTTTTTTTGTTTTTTTGTTTTGCGGTATGCGGGCCCATCACTGCTGTGGCCTCTCCCGTTGCAGAGCACAGGCTCCGGATGCGCAGGCTCAGTGGCCATGGCTCACAGGCCCAGCCACTCTGCGGCATGTGGGATCTTCCCGGACTGGGGCGCGAGCCCGTGTCCGCTGCATTGGCAGGCGGACTCTCAACCACTGTGCCACTAGGGAAGCCCTCTTTCTCTTTTTTTTGAATAGTACTTTGATTTATTGGACTTAAAGAATTTACATACTAAATACTGAATAAGAGAAAGAAATAAAACGAATGATTAAATAAATACGAAACTTCTCAATTCTGGCTTTCATGGCCTTCAGAGTATCATGCCTTGAAATAAAACCTTAAACTTGAATCAACCTACAGATGCCACTTCAAATCAGCACAGCTACATATGGTTTCCCTTTTTGCATGGTGTGTGTGTGTGTGTGTGTGTGTGTGTGTGTGTGTGTGTATTCAAACTTGTGTTCCATGTAAGTTATTTTGAAAGATAAGTTTTAGATCATGAAATCATCAGAATATCTGACTGCTAATCATTATGGTGGTAGATAATGTACCTCTTATATTGTTCCACCTTATTAACACCCTTTTGTCCTAGTATGCTATACTATGCAGATGAATTGACAGGAAAAATGAATACATTTATCTGTGAAGAAATTAGAGAGCCTCCATGGAAACACATATTTCTCCTTCTCTGTTTTCAAGGAGAAAGTGATCTGCCGCACCTGCGGCACAGGGAACCCTGCTCACCTGAGATACTGTGTCACCTGTGAGGGGCCCCTGCCTTCATCACAAGAGGTAGGTTGACTGCATGTGCCAGCCCTGTATTTTAATGGCTGATAAATGTTCAGTGTTAGTGATAAGAAATATAGTCTGCAGAGGGAAGAGGAAGTTTGTAGGCGAAGAGAGGGGAGAGACCAAAAGAAGCTGCTCATGGTAAAGTGAAAGCAACATTTCTATGTTCACCAGTACAAAACTGTTTTCAAAGTCTTCAGGGTGATTCAGTCAAGTTGGCAATTTCTTACAATTTCACTTAGTGACTGCATGGAAGGCTGGCGGCAGCCAGTGGGGTAGAGGCCATTCACATTTCACTCACAGGCAGGCACGTCTGTGTGGACTGTGCCTGCTGTGTTTTTTGTCTTGGTTTTGGTTTTTTTTTAAGAAAAATTTAAGCTTTATTTTGGTAAAACATTTCAGATTCCCTCAGATCACAGCATATCAATAAGCAAAATGTACACATACTGATTTTATACTACATGTCAAGTCCCAAATTCCCGATCCTAGGAAAGCAAGTTGCAAAGTACAAGTGCTGGTAACAACTATAGGTAGTATTTTAAACAAAAATAAGTGAGTTTTCAGCACTTAAGTGAAGAGAGGCTTTAATCAAAAAGAGACTCAATTCCACAGTGTGCCTGCTGTGTTTTGAAATTGAGAGCATGGTGGGCACCCATCGTTGGGTTTCCTGCCAGCCTAACTTGAGTGTTTAAAATGAAGAAATTTAAATATAGTGAATAGGTTCCGTGTAGCTGATCTGTTTTATGTTTATAAAATGTTCTGATGAAGTTTAAAATTACTTCCTGGTGGCTCTTGCCCTGGCCTAACAATCCCATGAAGAAGTCGGCATTTACTAGCCAATTTAGAAGAAAAATACTTGCTTCCTTGGGGCCGTTGTATAATATTTCTCTCTGTTTGGGGGGTTTGTTCTCATCTCGGAGCAATTACTTGGGAAGCTGGACAAGCATGTGATGATCAGTGTAGTCAGCACGTTAGTATCAGCAGGCAGGAGGTTGCGATCCCGGGGCCGCCAACACAAAGTACCGCAAACCGAGTGGCTGGAGACAGCAGAATTTCATTGTCTCACAGTTTTGGGCACCTGAAGTCCAGAATCAAGATGCTGCCAGAGCCCTGTTGTCCATGACGCTCTAGGGAAGGGACTCTCTCCAGCTCCCTGTGGAGCGCATCACCCCAGTCACCTGGCCACCTTCTCCCTGTATGACTTCACACCCTCTTCCCTCTGAGTGTGTGTCTCTCTGTCTCCCTTTTTTATAAGGACACCAGTCATACTGGATGAGGGCCCCCCTAATGACCTCATTTTATAATAACTTGATTACCTCTGTAAAGATCCTATTGCCAAATAAGGTCACATTTTTTAAAGAAAAAATTTAACCCCTGGTGCTGCGGTTAGGACTCCTCTTTGGAGGAGACACAATTTACCTTTAAAAAAATCTTTGTTTTTCATATACTTGTAACTTCTTTTCTCTGCTTTTTATTTAAATTTTTCTTTTTAATTGTTGATTTACAACAATTCACCCCTTAACAGGAAGGTTGGCCAAGATATCTTTTTTTTTTTTTTTTGGCCACACCACGTGGCTTGTGGGATCTTAGTTCCCCGACCAGGGATCGGACCCGTGCACCCCTGCTGTGGAAGCGCAGAGTATTAACCACTAGATGGCCAGGGAATTCCCCAAGGTAACTGTTAATGCTGTGTCTAATTACTGACAGTCTAAGACTAGCTGATTTGAAGGAACTCTTTTTGTTCCAAGTTTTATAGAGTTATTATTTATAAGCAATAAAACTCACCTATTTTAATTTTACAGGTTAATGACTGTTGGTAGTTATATACAGTCATTTAAACCACCACCACCGTAAAGATACAGAACAGTCCCGTTACCGTAAAAAGTTTCCTCATGTTTCTTGGCAGCTGAGCCCCTCCCATAATCACCAGCCCCAGAAAATACTCATCCCTTTGGACCCTGTGGCATTACCTTTTAAGGAAGTATGTAGCTCTTGTGTGTGTGTGTTTGATTTCCTTCACTTACCATAATGTTTTGAGGTTCATTCATGTTGTATGTATTAATTTTTATTTTGTTTTATGTTTTGGTTTTTTGGCCATGAGGCATGTAGGATCTTAACTCCCCAACCAGGGATCGAACCCTCACTCTCAGCACTGGAAGGCAAAGTCTTAACCACTGGACCACCAGGGAAGTCCCAATTTTTAAAAAATTTTGATCATTGAGTACTATTCCACCGTATGGATATAATATAACGAATTCATCCATTCACCAGTTAACAGGCACTTGGGTTGTTTCCAGTTTCAGGCCATTATGAATAATGCTGCTGTGAACATTCCACATGCAAGTTTGTATGTGGATGTAGTTTTCATTTCTCTTGGGTAAATACATAGGACTGGGATTGCTGGTTCCATCTAAGTTCCTCTTTAATTTTATAAGATGTTGCCATACTCTTTTCCCAAAGTGTCTATACCGTTTTACATTCCTACCAGTGAGGTATGGAGGTTCCAGTTTCTCTGCATTGTCACCAACACTTGGTATTATCAGGCATTTTTTCATGACATCCCCTCTTTACCATTTTAATGTCTGTAGGATCTGCAGTGTGACTGCCTCTTACGTTCCAGATGTTTGTAATTTGTGTTCTCAGTTTCCTCTCTCTCTCATCCTCTCTCCTGCCTTTTCTCTCTTTTTCTCAGTCTCTCTCTCCAGCTAGAGACTTATAAATTTTAAAAAATTTATTTATTTATTTATATTTGGCTGTGTTGGGTCTTTGTTGCGTGTGGGCTTTCTCTAGTTGCGGCAAGGGGGGTTACTGTTCGTTGCGGTGTGTGGGCTTCTCGTTGTGGTGGCTTCTCTTGTTGTGGAGCACGGGCTGTATGTGCACAGGCTTCAGTAGTTGTGGCACACGGGCTCAGTAGTTCTGGCTGTCAGGCTCTAGAGCACAGGCTCAGTAGTTGTGGTGCATGGGCTTAGTTGCTCCTTGGCATGTGGGATCTTCCCAGACCAGGGCTCGAACCCATGTCCCCTGCATTGGCAGGTGGATTCTTAACCACTGTGCCACCAGGGAAGTCCCATAGAGACTTAAAACTTTTATTGATCTTTTCAGAGAACTAGCTTCTGGTTCATTGATTTTCTCTATTTTTTGGTTTCATTTTTTGGAATTTTGCTCTTTATTGTTTCCTTTCTTCTCTGTTTTAGATTTTATTTAATATTATTTTTCTGATTTCTTAAGGTGAGAATTCAAATCTTTGATTTTAAATTTTTCTTCTTTTTAAAAGAGACTACAAATTTATCTCTAAGAACTTCTTTAGCAATATTCCACAAATTTATGTAAGTTGTATTTTTATAATTCAGTTTAGTTTTATTAAAATTTTATTAAAGTATATTTTCTAACATCCCTTGTGATTTCTCCTTTGACCTATGATTTATTTATAGGTTGGTTGTTTAATTTCCAAATATATGGGGTTTCCCTTATCTTATTGTTACTCATTTATAATTTTATTCCGTTATAGTCAGAGAACATACCCTGTATGATTTGAGTTATTTTCAGTCAATGAAAATTGTTTTATGGCCCAGTATATAGTCTAACCTGGAAAACATACCAGCTGCACTTAAAAATGTGTTCTGTCATTGTGGGTATTCTATGAATATCAATGAAGTCAAAGTGTAATGTTGCACAGATCTTATATGTCTTTGCTGATCATATTCTAATTGTTCTGATAAATGCTGAGAAAGGGGTGTTAAAACCTCCAACAATGATTCTGGAATTGTTTACTTCTGTCTTTAATTCTGTCACTTTTTGCATCATGTATTTTGTTAAGCACATAAACATTTTTTATTGTTATGTCTTCCTGGTGAACCTAACCTTTATCCTTGTGAAATTTCCCTCTTTATCTCTTGTAATACATTTTTTCCCCTAAACTTGTTTCATCCTATATTGATACAGAACCACTCCAGCCTTCTTTTTTATTGTTTACATGGAATATTTTTATCTATGTATTTACTTTCAGCCTATATAGTTGAACCTTGTCTGTGGCTTCCATATAGTTGTTTTTCCTTTTTATTTTTAAAATTAAAAAAAATTTTTTTTGTTTTTCCTTTTTTAAAAAAAAATCCATTGTGATAATTTCTGCCTTTTAAGTGGAATGTTTTGTCCATCAAAGGTTAATATAATTATTGATATGTTTGGGTTTTGATCCACCATTTTATTATTGATTATTGATTTTTAGTTTTCCCATCTGTTTTGTTTCCTTTGTTCCTACTTTCTTGCCTTTTGTGGGTTTTTGCATAGTTTTTAGAATTATATTTTAATTTTCTTGTTGGCTTTTTAGCTGTATTTCTTGGCATTATTTTTTAGTAGTTACCCCAGTGATTAAAATATACATTTTTAACTTTTTAGTCTAATTAGTTATTATTGTACCACATCAGGTTAAATACAGAAATCTTGCAACTGTATAGGTTCATATCCTTTCCCCCATCCTTTATGTTATACATATTACACCTTTATACATCATAAACCCTTCAAGAATGTTGTGGTTTATGTTTTAAACAATTGTATGGCTTATAAAGAAATTAAGAGAAAAAAGAATATATATATATACACATACACACACATATACGTATGAATGTATATAGGTATAACTGAATCACTGTGCATTTCAATGAAAGGTCTGAAGGCTTTGTATTTAGAAACCCAGATTAGCAAGTTTTGTATCAAAACCCTGCTTTAACAGCAGGATAAATAGAAATTTAAGTCTGAAGGAAAAGTTTCCAAAGGGTTTCTCCTTTGATTTTATCCCAAAGAGTCTTCCTTTAATTGCACATAAATGGGGCGAGGATAAGTATATATTCTAAAGGTGTCTTCTTTCTCAGAATCTGTGGATGTTGGGAGCTGGTGTAGCCTCTTTCTGGATAGATGTCTGTTTTAGGACAACAGAGCAGTCCCTGAAGTAAAACAGGATACACTGGGCGCATAGTTTTCTTTGAGGAAAAATTATCCTTAGTAAACACTTTCTATAATGTGTGCACACATTCTGTTATCAATGGAGTCAGTTGCTCATTGATCGATTGATTCATTCAGCAACTACTTGAAGGGCTCCCAGGTGCCAGTGTCCCAGGTCCTGTGCTTGTGGGGAAAAGTGTGAAATGAGAGTCCTTTCCCTTCAGGAAATCAGGTCTAGTGGGAAGAAAGCTGACACAGGGAGCCTGACCCTGTGCTGAGCACTCCTGCGGACTGCGCTGCGCTTAACCAGGTGAAATCCCGCCGCAGGAGCGCCCCGAGAGGGAGCCACTGTGTTGAAGGGGCTGCATGGAGTCGTGGATGAAAGCCAGGTGATAGCGTAGAGTCGGCTGGCCTGGGTTCAGATCGCGGGGCTCACCCCCTCGGTGCCTCGCTTTCCCTCATCTGTAAACAGAGCCGACCAGGGCGCCCGCGGGCCAGCTCTGCCGTGGGGTTTAGCAGCGGGAGCAAAGATTCTAGTCCAGGTCCGCCTGCCAGAGTCTCAGAAAGTCTCACGAGACAATCCCAACTCCCTCCCGCAAAGAAAATAATTCTTCTCCTGTGTCAGGAGTGGCAAGTAAGTTGACGTTGCCAGATGGAAACCAGAGTCCGAAGGAGAGAGCGTGAGCCGCAGCCGTGACCCCTCAGGCCACCCCCCTCTCCTCAGGCTTTTTCTCTAGTAACATCCTCACAGCAGGGCGGTGGGCACGCTGCCTTTGGTGTCCCAGGTAACGGGGGCTTCAAGACAGGTGAGGCACCAGTTTCATCGACTTTCCATGAAGGAGCGCATGCTCTTTGTTCTAATTTATCCGCTGGTGAAGCTCATCATAGTTTTACTCTTTGGGGCAGAAGTACCATATTTCCAGGGTTCGCACTGGTCTGGGGCTTCCTTCTCTTCTGGATTGCGGGGGTGGGGATTTGAGTACTGACCCGCCTGTACGGCCCTGTGTCCACCCGTCCACGTGAGAGCAGGGGAAGCTTGCTTCTGAACTTGATACGGAGCCTCCATGGGGGTTTTAACACAGCTTCTCTGTGCCTCAGGGCCCCCACCCAAAGCCAGGCTCCTCCCTTCCACAGCCTTGCTGAAATCGCTTCTTGGGATTTGAGTCCTAGCACCTATTTCCCTAAGAAACTGCAGACAGAGATCATTAGTTCTCTCAAATGGAGAAAGTCCCTCATTGCTGTTTTCATCTGCATTTTTTGAGGTTAAACCTTTTCACTCATCTATTGACTCCTGGTGTTTTCTTCTTTTATGAATTGTCTGCTTACCCTTTTAATGAAACACTCAGAATTATTTATTAGAGTAAGGGTCACATGTAAATAATGCAAGAGGTTTTGTGTGAAGGGTTAGTCTCCCTTCCCATCCTAGTCCCACCGCTCCTACCCCCAGAAGTAATCACTGTTACCCACTTTCTGAGGTCTCCTTTCAGCCATTAGATGCATTAATAAGTAGCTGGTAGTTTAATATGAACACAGACCCAGTTCTTTGCTCCTAGCAGTGTATCTCGTTAGTAACCTCCTCATTTTTTCTGCTGTCTGTATGTCCCGTGGTGCGTTTAGACCATCCCCTGGTGCTGGACGTTTAGGGCTGGCTGTTTCCAGTTATTTCCTCTAAAGCCACAGTCCTGCAGGGAATGGTCTTGAATATACTTCTTTGTGAATTTGTCCATCTGTAGGATAAATTCTAGAAGGTAGAATTACGGGGTCAGAGGGTATGGGCCTGTGTTCTTTGGGTGGCTGCAGATTGTATGGTCTGGGCGTAATTTGTATGGGAAAATTGTGTCTCTGATATTCATGAAAATATAAAAGTATTTTCTATCCTCTAGCCTGGCGTTGCAACTTGCTACTCCATTTGTTATAAATGTGGAGCCAGCAATCGCCCATCTGCACGATTCTGTGGCTCCTGTGGTATTTGCGTCAAGTCCTTGGCAAGACCTAGTGTGGAGAACAGCTTGGCTCCAGCTGCTGGAGAACCTGGCCCTTTTGCTGAGGTGAGGCCTCCATGGTAGTAAGAACTGGACCCAGGAAGGGGTTGTGACTCTGAATTTGTGTCCTCGACCCTGTGAGCCAACCCAGGGGAAGAGAGCCGAAACACTTAGACATTTTTCATGGACTTTCAACTGGGTGTGTAAATAACTTCAACCTCGTTATGTTTTAAACACTCGAGTGATTTCTTCAGAATTCAAAGATGTAAATATGCATTTATCTGTAGTAAATCGAGGTTTAACTGCATGTGCGAGGTAATAGATGTAATGTCATTAGGGAGCTTTAAAATACGTGGGATAGAATGTACTCTCGTCTCGTGAATTTCTTATGTAACACGCCAAGAACTTTCCCCCTGCTCTTTCATATTTTAGAAAACTTATATTGGGTTCGTAAAATTGCTTTCGCCACTTATAACAACTGGGCATATTGGAGGAAGATCTCACAAGGTTATTTTCAGAAGGACTTAATCTGTAACCAGCTTTGTGTTAGACTTTTATGAATTTGTCTAAGCTACAGAAAGACTTTTCGGGTTTCTTCTCTTCTTTAGATTCTTTAAATCTCTTCATTAGAAGAATTTGAAGATTGATGATTGTTAGAGAGAATGCACATGCACTCAGCAACTTTGCATTCATTTTTAGGGAGTTCATGGTTTCTTAACCCAAATGAAAACACTTGCAGATCCCAGGACTGCCAATAACCGAGGTGGCACCTTTGTGCAAATGAGACATGGTGTTTTTTTTCTCAAGACAATTGACTGCCATCTGTTAGAAATTGATTGTAATTTACTAATTTTGTTAGACATTTTCTTTTACCATAAAAATTGTCCTAATAAGTATGCAAACATACAATGTCCACTATGTGAATATTACCCCCTTTAGATGCAATGCTTCTGTGCAGTGTGCAACGTACATATCCTGGCATGGTGGTCCTCTCAGGTCCCCAGGCCCAGATGCAGGAGAGTGTCTCAGAGAAAATGTTGGTGCCCAGTAGTTGAGTGTGGATGGGTAGTAAAGTCTATGCTCCTCTGGACTGTAGAGCTGAAAGGATAGATGTCCAGACCTCAGGCGGCAGGACAGGGAGCATCAGTTGATTTGCCGAATTTGAGACAGTCAGTGGATAAGGAGTGGGGCTGGCTTCAGGGCTCAGGCTGGGAGTTGCTGGGAAAAACAAGCAAAGAAGGTGAGGCAAGGCCTGAAAACCCCTTTTAGTTCAAAGTACAGTGTTTTGGAGATACTTTTACTCCTGATTAGAATTGTTTTCTGTGATAAAATGGAGAATTAATTAATTTATATTATAGTTTTGGGTTTTGGTTTTTTTTTTAATGTTTTCTGCCTTGCTCATACAGCCTCGATCTGCCTGGCAGCCCCTAAATGTTCCTTTGCCCAAGCCTGATGCTGGGCCTAAGAAGGATGTGGGCACACAGACCACTGGCCTGTTCTACCCGTCTGGGACCCTCCTGGCAAAAAAAGAACTGGAAATGGCTTCTCAGAAGCAGAGGCAGGAGAAAATGAGTGACCATAAACCTCTCCTCACAGCCGTCAGCCCAGGGAGAGGTGAGACACATTCTCCTCTCAGAAGGGAACCCACTCTTTCCCTGAAAGAAAATTCCATTTTTTATCTTCCTTTCGATTCATTTTTATGTACAAGAAGTGCCTTTATTTTTCTTTTTTCAAGTAATTTTGCTTTGTGTGAATAATAGCACTTCCTTAAACTTTTAGCATGTTTTGACTCTTAGCCCCGTTGTCACGTTGGTAAATGAAGTCGCACATAAGAATGTGTACTACTAGCACAGAAATGTGCTTAGTCTGCGTCGTTACTGCTGGCTGCCATAATCTCTTTTTCTATTGTGGCAAATTCACATGACATAAAATTCACCATCTTAACCATTTTAAAGGGTACAATTCAGCGGCATTTAGTATATGAGCAGTACAGCCATCACCACTGCATTTCTAGAACCTTTTCATCCCCCCAGAAGTAAACCCTGTACATCCCGCTCCCAAGGGTGTAACAATCACTCATCTACTTTCTGTCTTTATGGATTTGCTTATTCTGGACATATAAGTGGAAGCATATAATATGGTCTTTTGTGACTGGCTTCTTTCACTTAGTATGATGTTTTCACGTTTTGTCCATGTAACATGTTTTCAGTACTTCATTCTTTTTTTTAATAGCTCAGTGATATTCTATTGTGTGGATATATGACATTTGTTTGTATGTTCATCAGTAATAGACATTTGAGTTGTGTCCAGCTTTGTGTGTGTGTGTGTGTGTGTGTGTGTGTGTGTGTGTAAACAGGTTTGACTGTTAAGAATAATGGTGCTCTGAACATTCACGTAGAAATTTTTCTGTGGTATATGTTTTCATTTCTCTTGGGTATGTACATAGGAGTGCAATTGCTGGGTCAAATGGTAACATGTTTAACTTTCTGAGGAACTTCTGGACTGTTTTCCAACGTGACTGCACTATTTTACACTCTGACTAGCAGTGTATGAGGGTACCGATTTTTCCACATCTTTATCAGCACTTGTTATTATCTGACATTTTCATTACAAGCATCCTAGTGGGTGTGGAGCAGCGTCTCATTATGGGTTTGATCAGCGTTTCCCTGATGACTAATGATGCTGAGCATCATTTCATCTGAGTTACCTGATTTATTAGCATCCAGTTGTCCATAGTATCCCTTTATAATCCTTTTTAGGGCTTCCCTGGTGGCGCAGTGGTTGAGAGTCCACCTGCCGATGCAGGGGACACGGGTTCGTGCCCCGGTCCGGGAAGATGCCACATGCCACGGAGCGGCTGGGCCCGTGAGCCATGGCCGCTGAGCCTGCGCGTCCGGAGCCTGTGCTCCGCAACGGGAGAGGCCACAACAGTGAGAGGCCCGCGTACCGCAAAAAAAAAAATAATAATAATAAAATAAATAAATAAATTTTTTAAATAAATAAATGTAATCCTTTTTATTTCAGTAAGGTTGGTGGTAATACCCCCTATTTAATTTCTGATTCTAGCAATTTGAGTCACTTCTCTTTTTCTTGGTGAATCTAGATAAAGATTTGCCAATTTTGCTGATCTCTTTTCAAGAACCAACTTCGGGTTTTGTTGATTTTTTTTTTTTTTTTTTTTTTGCGGTACGCAGGCCTCTCACTGTTGTGGCCTCTCCCGTTGCGGAGTACAGGCTCCGGACGCGCAGGCCTAGCGGCCATGGCTCAGGGGCCCAGCCGCTCCATGGCATGTGGGATCTTCCCGGACCGGGGAATGAACCTGTGTCCCCTGCATCGGCAGGCGGACTCTCAACCACTGCGTCACCAGGGAAGCCCTGTTGATTTTTTGTATTGCTTTTCTGTTCTGTCTTTCATTAATTTCTACTCTAATCTTCATTATTTCCTTATTTCTTCTTGCTTTAGGTGGAGTTTGCTCTTTTTCTAGTTTCTCAAGGTCAAAGATTCAGGTCTTTTTTGTTTTTTAGATGAAATTATTTATTTATTTATTTCGTGGGGTTCAGGTCTTGATTTGAGACCTTTCTTCTTTTTTAATGTAGGCATTTACAACTATAAATTTCCCTGTGAGTGCTGCTTTCACTGCATCCCATAAGTTTTCATTTTCTTTCAACAATGAATTTTCTAGTTTCCCCTGGGGTTTCTTCTTTGGCCCACTGGTTGTTTAAGAATTATTTAATTTCCAAATATTTGTGAGTTCCCCAAATTTCTGTCTGTTACTGATTTCTAGTTTCATTCTATTGTGATCAGAAACATACTTTGCATGATTTTAACCCTTTTAAATTTATTGAGACTTGACATGGCCTAACATATGATCTATCCTGGAGAATGTTCCATGTGCCCTTGAGAAGAATATATATTCTCTTGGGGGTGGAATATTCCATAGATATCCATTAGGTCCTGCTAGTTTAGAGTGCTGTTCAAGTGTTCTATTTCTTGCTGACCTTCTGCCTAGTTGTTCTATCCATTTTTTTTTTTTTTTTTTTTTTTTAGCGGTACGCGGGCCTCTCACCGCTGCGGCCTCTCCCATTGCGGAGCACAGGCTCCGGACGTGCCGGCTCAGCGGCCATGGCTCACGGGCCCAGCCGCTCCGCGGCATGTGGGATCTTCCCGGACCGGGGCACAAACCCGTGTCCCCCGCATCGGCAGGCGGACTCTCAACCACTGCGCCACCAGGGAAGCCCTGTTCTATCCATTTTGAAAATAGGGTATTAAAGTGTCCAACCATTATTGCTGAGTTGTCTATTTCTCCCATCATTTCCCTCAGTTTTTGCTTCATGTATTTTGGTTATCTGTTATTAGGTACATACTTACAATTGTTTATAATTGTTATACCTTCATGATACCCTTTTTCATTATAAAATGTCCCTATTTTTATCTAGTAACATTTTATTTGGTCTTAAAATCTATTTTGTCTGGTATTAGTATAGCCAGTCCAGCTTTCTTGTAGTTGCTGTTTGCATGATATATATATTTCCATATTTTTTACTTTTAATCTGTTTGTATCTTTGAATCTAAAGTGTCTAAAATCTCTGTTTTTTGATTGGGTTGTTAAATTCATTCCCATTTAATGTTATTGATAAAGTTGGATTTGTGTCTTCCATTTTACTCATTCTTTTCTAAATGTTTGTGTCTTTTTGTTCCTGTATTCCTCCTTTACTGCTTTCTTTTGTGTTGCATATTTTCTAATGTAAGATTTGAATGTTTAATGGGTTTTCTCCCCCTATATATTGGGTTGGCCAAAAAGTTCGTTCAGGTTTTTCCATACCAGCTTATTCCCTTAGTTGTTGCTCTAGGGCTTACATTATACATCTTTTTTTTAATTTTAATTTTTATTTATTTTACTTTTGGCTGTGTTGGGTCTTCGTTGCTGCATGGGCTTTCTCTAGTTGTGGCAAGCAGGGGCTACTCTTCATTGTGGTGTGTGGGCTTCTCATTGCGGTGGCTTCTCTTGTTGCAGAGCATGGGCTCTAGGTGCGTGGGCTTCAGTAGTTGTGGCATGCAGCCTCAGTAGTTGTGGCTCATGGGCTCTAGAGCCCAGGCTCAGTAGTTGTGGCACACAGGCTTAGTTGCTCCTCGGCGTGTGGGATCTTCCGGGACCAGGGCTTGAACCTGTGTCCCCTGCGTTAGCAGGCAGATTCTTAACCACTGCACCACCAGGGAAGCCCCTTACCTTACACATCTTATCAGAATATGTTTCAGATTTATAGTAATTTAATTCCAGTGTGACACAGAAATGCTACTCCTATATAGCTCTGTTCTTTCTTCCTGGTTTTATAGGTATATATAACAACAATGCCTACATATATATATTACATCTATATATGTTGCAAACCCAACAAAACACTGTTATATTTATTACTTTATATAACCTTATGTCTTTTAAAAATGCTGAAAGAAGAAAGAACTACAGTTGACCTTTGAACAACATGGGTTTGAACTGTGTGGGTCTGTTTATATGTGGATTTTTTGTTTTCACTGTATGCTTACTTCAGTACTACATGATCCACAGTTGGTTGAGTGCACGGATGTGGGGCCATGGATACGGAGGGCCAACTCTTAAGTTATATACAGATTTTCAACTGCATGGGGGCTTGGTGCCCATAACCTCTGTGTTGTTCAAGGGTCAACTGTATTATATATTTATGGCTTTTGTTATATTAGCCTCCTTTCTTCCCATTTCTAGTTGTCTTTGTTTATTCCTGTGGATTTGAGTTACCATCTGGAGCCATTTCCTTAGCCCAATCAAGCTTTGCTCCTGTCCACCTCTTTTGTGCTGTTAGTGGCCAAGATATTACATTTCTATGTGTTATTGGACAAATACTACACCTATATACATATTATTTTATGCAATATATTATTATATTTGTTAGGAGAAGAAAGGAAATAGGCATTTATAATGTCTTTTATAGTTACATGGTTACTTTATCGTGCTCTTTGTTTTTCTGTGTGTATGGATTCACATTACTGTCTGGAGTCATTTGCTTTGAGCCTGAAGAACTTACTTTAGTGTTTCTTATAGGGTGGGCTGCTAGCAATGACTTCCCTCAGTTTTTTAGTGTCTGGTGATGTCTTCGTTTTGCCTTCATTTTTGAAAGATAACTTCTGGGAATAGGATTCTTGGTTGACAGGTTTTTTTTTTCTTTTGAACGCTTTGAGTATGATATCCCACTGTCTTCTGGCCTCCATGATTTCTGGTGAGAAATCTGCTGTTAATCTCCTGCAGATCCCTTGTATGTGATGAGTCACTTCTCTCCTGCTGTTCTCAAGATTCTCTGTTTTTGTCTCTTAAAAGTGTGTCTTTTGGTGTGGACCCTACTTGGAATTTGTTGAGCTGCTTGGATGTGTAAATTCACGCCTTTCATCAAATTTGGGAAGTTTGGGGCCATTGTTTCTTCAGATAGTTTTTCTGCATTTTGCTTTGTCCCCTCTTCTGGGGTTCTCATTATGCATATGTTGGTATGCTTGATAGTTTCCTGCAGGGTTCTTAGGCTCTGTTCCTGGTTCTTCATTCTTTTTTTCTCTCTGTTTTTTGCATTGCATAATATCTGTCGATCTGTTTCTGAATTTGCTAGTTCTTTCTTTTGTCAGTTCAAATTAACTTCTGAGTCTCTCTAGTGAATTTTTCATTTCAATCATTATGCTTTTCTGCTACACAACATCTATTTGGTTCTCTTTATATATAATTTCTATGTATTTATTGATATTCTGTATTTCATGAGGCACCTTCTTTTACTTCTTCATGCATCGTTTCTTTTAGTTCTTTGGATATATTTACAATGGCTGCTTTGAAATCTTTGTTAAATCTCCAACATGTGACCTCTCTCACAGTTTCTGTTGCCTGTTATATTTCCTGTGTATGAATCACAGTTTCTTGTTTCTTTGCATTCTTTTTTTGTCTCTTAATTTTTTTTTTTTTTTGAACCTGGACATTTAAAATAACATATTGTAGCAACTCTGGGTACTGACCTCACCTCCAGGCTTGTTACTGTTATTTGCTTGTCTGTTTGTTTAGTGACCAGCTGGACCAGGTTCCTGAGCTCTGTCTCACCCCCACAGTGGGACACCTCTGAAGTTGCTCCTTGGAGAGTGAGGCCTTGGCCATGCACCCTATCACCCTAGGATGACCGCAATTTTTTTTTTTTTTTCGTGCTGTACGCGGGCCTCTCACTGTTGTGGCCTCTCCCGTTGCGGAGCACAGGCTCCGGACGCGCAGGCCCAGCAGCCATGGCTCACGGGCCCAGCCGCTCCGCGGCATGTGGGATCTTCCCGGACCGGGGCACGAACCTGTGTCCCCTGCATCAGCAGGCGGACTCTCAACCACTGCGCCACCAGGGAAGCCCGGATGACCGCAATTTTGGCGAGGTTCTCTTTGACCATCTCTTTCCCTGACCATAACCAGCCTTTAAGTTCCACTTATTGCTGGCTGATTGCTTTATTACTTTCCACCACACTCTGGGGGTGTAAATTGCTCTACAGGCTGATCCAATTACTTTTTTTTTTTTTTTTTTTTTGGATGTGGGCAGATCTCACTTTAATTGCAAATGGCTTCATTTACAACACATTCAATAATGAACAAACAGGAAAGCTGTGACTTTTAAACATATGAATATATAAAAGTCCCTTGAAATTCAGGTAGTCAAGATAAGGGCATTTCACAAGGAAAGCACCCCCGCCACCTCCCATTTTTCTGAAGTCTGTTTTACACTAATTTTAAAAGATGACGAGGCATACTCAGAAATTCAAAGTAGTAGGATGTACCTTGCAGGGAGAGAAGAAAACCTTTTTTCAGATTGTTGGGTAAATACATATCAGCAATTCCACTTGACAAAAGCTGATGGATGCCCTCCCTGAGTCAGGCTAGGCTCTGAGTGGGGATGGGAAACTGTGAGAAAGGGAGAATCTGATACAACACAGTACCAACCGGTTCCCCTCTAACACACCATGCTGTGACCCCAGACATGGGGGTACAAGAGCAGCCACCGGGGTGGTGACTGACTGTCCTCACTGCCAGGAATTGACAAAGGGTCTCAATTTACCCCGTGGACAAAATCCTTGACCAGCAAACTCAAATTGTCACTGAATTTAAATCATAAAGGATCTAAGGAAATTCATGTTTTATTTATGTGTATATATGGACTCCTTACACGATTAACATTCCTTTTCTCCTAAGGGTTTGTTCTATAAACTGGAGTGGCCTAAGAAAAGCATTGTATAATTTTGATTTTATTTTACGCTTTCAAAAGAGAAAGGAGGGAATGGAGAGAAAAGTGTCACAAATTCTTCAACTCTGGGGCTCAGCACGTCCAACAGACTCCTCCGACAAAAGGTTCATCCGGATTGTTGGGTAGTTTCAATGCTGAGGAAAGACTAGGGGAGCCCACCCCGACCCCACAGAAAGAATTCTACAGTTACTCTATCACGGTGCTCTAGCTAAAGCATAGGTTTCAAACTACAGAGAGTTTCAACTTAACATCTAAAATTTTAAATTGTAGCCTTTCAGCAACAAATAAGCACAGAGAGCTCATCTCAGAAGTAAAATTAAAGAACTATTGCCCTGATGTATGAAAGTCAAGCCATTGCTCCCAGCTATGCCACACTTCCAGGCTTAGGCAGACACATAAGGTGGTGGCAGCTCCTTGGTGGCGCCATTCACAGAGGCATCATCGTATGGGGGTAACAGCACCGTAGTGTCTTTGCTGGTAACATAAACCAGGACAGCGGAGGAGTTCCTGCCATCGATGCATCAGTAGCAGTTCCAAACACAGCTAATCAAGTAACCCTTAAAAGTCAAGATAATGCTGATAAACAGAAGAATAATAAGGACCAAACAGGTAGGATTCACTGACCTGATATCATCTTTGTAAGGAAAATCAGGAGGCAGCTGTCTTATGTATTCCTGGATGGAGTTTGGATAAACAAGCACAGTGACTGCACCCAAGGTGTTCAGGGCAAAATCAAAGATCTGGTAACAGAAGAATGGGATGATCCAGGCCACGTGTTGCTTGTATGCTCCATAAGTAGCCATTGCACAGATCAGGATCATGAGAAGAGAAATTGCGACAGCAATGCACATGTTGGCATCATCCATGAGCTCCAAGTCACCTCCGAGTTCAGAACTTGAAAAGTGATACTGATCTGGATCAGCCAGGGCGGGCGCTCAGTAGAATCAGCAGTGCCACGGCATTGATGATCAGGTACCAGACGCCAAGCAGGATGGTGCCGGTGTGGACATGGCAGCACAGGCAGCAGCTGTTGGAGTAGAACCGCGTCTAGGGGGCCACCATCTTCATTGCTCGGGCCGCCGGCGCAGTGGCGCGAGTGCGCGCCCAAGTTTGCAGGAGCTTCAGCCGCGTGGGTCTGGGCCCGCCGCGCGGTTGCTGCTGGCTCCCTAATCCAATTAAATTTGAGATTCTTTATAGGGATAGTTTTTGAGATCAGTGTTTGAGATATTTTTCAGACTTCAGGAGAGCTCTTCTTAGCTGTTGACTTCTGTGGTTCTCTTTGGTAAACTGGCCAGCCTATGGTTTAACTCCTATCTCTAGGTTTCTTTTAATTGCTTTTTACCACATCGTTCATTGTTATCCTTAGACCTGAACTTCCTCACACTCTTGCCAAAGCAGTGGGTTCCTATGGAGATTCAGAGCTCTCTTATCTTCCCTTGTGCAAAATATCTGAGCCAATGCTCTGGATCAGGGGGTGGGGACAATGGGGTGTTTCTCTTCAGCGGCTGGGCACTCAGTGAAGGGGGTGCTGCTGTCACCTCTGGTCTTCTTGACTTGTCTCTTCTGCTATGAGACCTCTGCTTTACAAATAAGCCAGGACAAGGATGACCTGGACCGCTGTATCCTAGTGTACCAGACCCAAGGGAGAGCGTCCATCCCATAAATGGTGGCTGGACAGAGGAGGGGTGCCCTCACGCTTGACTGCATTTGCCCAGAATTTGGTCCCTGCAGCAGGTAATGGGGGCGGGATGAGAAACACTGAAATCCTGCTTCTTCTGGGAGATTCCAGCTGGAAGGAGAGGGAGCTGTGTGTTTATGGTTGAACCATGTGGAGTGAAGTTTTCATCGTGCTCAGCTGAGAGAGGGGAGGAGGGCTGGGTCATGGTTCAAATACCACAGACTCTTGCTGTTCTGAGTTTTATCACAGTTTCTTCTTCAAATGTTTCTGTATTTGCTCTATGTCCCTAGAACCATTTCCAGCCACTTTATTTATTTATTTATTTTTTTGTGGTACGCAGGCCTCTCACTGTTGTGGCCTCTCCCGTTGCGGAGCACAGGCTCCGGACGCGCAAGGCTCAGCGGCCATGGCTCACGGACCCAGCCACTCCGCGGCATGTGGGATCTTCCCAGACCGGGACACGAACCCGTGTCCCCTGCATCGGCAGGCGGACTCTCAACCACTGTGCCACCAGGGAAGCCCTAGCCACTTTAAACGTTTGTTTATTTTATAGTTTCATGGGGATGAGGTCCCCTGAGTTCCTTGGGCTGCAGAGCTGGGAGTCAGTCATTCCCAGCTCTTCTCTTGCCTCGTGGATTTCCCAGCTGGGAGTCAGGACCCAGTCCACTGTCTTCCAGGCATGAGTGTCCTGGTCGATCGTCTGCAGAGATGACCAGAATGACCCTCCCACCCCTGTATGCTATTTCCCTTCCTTTGGAATCTAGACTGGCCTTGCGAGTTGCTTTGATCAGCAGAAGTAGCAGAAGAGACACCACAACAGTTCCGGGCCTGGACCTAGGAGGGCTGGGAGCTTGCACTTACTCCCCAGGAAGTGAGTGCCGTGTAAAGAGGTCAGGACAGATCACTGAATGAGGACAGATGCCTCAGGGCCCAGCCAACAGCCACCAGAAAGACTGCTGACATTTGAGCGGGTGCAGGCGGCAGTCACTGGAAGAGAGAGGCCAGGCGGCCCCCAGCTCTGCGCCATCTTAGCCGAGGCCTCAGCCACAGGGATGAGACCATCTCGGACCCCCAGCCTCAGCTGATGGCTCGGCTGATACCATGTGGGGCAGAGATGAGCCGTCCCTGCTGGGCACTGACCACACTCCAGATCCACAGAAGTGTGAGGCCTCAGGTGGTGGACGTTTTAAACCACCAAGTTCTGGGGCGCTTTGCTTGGCACCAACAGAAAATAGACATGGGACCTCAGTTCCCTATGGCAGAAGGCAGCCCCTGGAACCCCTTCTTTCATCCCGAGCTGGGAGGGAGCAGACCTCACCCCCCAAAAGAGGACTTAACGGTCTTGCCAGGACCTTTTCCAAAAGACCCCCGTCACCCCTCCCAGCCTTTCCATAAAGCCCTCCCTGGAGGCTTTTTTGAGAGTTGACATTAGATCTTGGAATTGTACATCTGTTGTAGATTCTCAGTAAGATCTTCGTGTTCAGCATACTCCTGCCTGCGTATTTATTTATTTACCTGTATTTTCTCTGGGTCCACCTGTGAACTCCTCAAGGGCAAGAACTTTGTTCACTGCTGTATCCCCAGCCCTCAGTGCATGGCACACAGGAGCTGCTCAGTGACTGCTTGTGGGATGAATGTGCCTACTTTGTGCCAAACCCTGTGCTGGGCTCAGTGCTCCCTCTGGTGTTATGTCAGCTACTGGCAAACGACTCTCGTGATGCCCAGACCCCTCTGCCCGCCTGATTCCAGCACAGCGTGGTGATTGGTTCTGTGCATCTTTGCTCGCATCCCTCATCAAAACCTGCCACAGCATCTCTTTACTTTGCTGCCTCAGAGCAGCAGAAGACCGCCGGTCCACAGGCAGGTGCAGTTCAGAAGTGCTGGAGCTCACACAAGGGGCCGGGGGCGGAGAGTGAATGCCTCGGTCCCTCTGTCCAGTGCACAGACCTGGGGTGCGTTCTGCCTGGTTCCTCTTAGGTCCCAGCAGGACGGAGCCCTGCTGCCCACGGTGCTGAGCAGCTTTTAACAGATTCTTAATTGACTTCCCTTCCTGCCCTGTCCTGCTGTTTCTGCTCCATCATTCATGCTTCCCAGGGTCACCTTCCAAAGAAACTACCTGTCCTAAGTATTCGTCTCAGGCTCTGCTGTCAGGGGAACCCAAACTAAGACACTGAGGTTCTCTTATTTGGTGTCACAATAACGTATGAGGTAAGAGGTATTAGTCCCATTTTATAGGTAAGGAAAGTAAGGCTGAGTAAGATTTAGATGTCTGGATGACCTTGCAAAAGCCACCCAATTGCTCTCAGCTTTAGTGTCCTCACTGGTAAAATGATGAGGTGGGATCCGATGCAGGTTTTTGTACTCAAGTGGCCACAGAGCAGAGCCAGGAAGTAAAGGCAGGCAGCCAGGCCTGCAAGGGCTGTGGCCGGCTGGAGCGCCCTGCCCTGTCCAAAGCGGGCAGCCACCCCTCGGCCCCAGGCAGCCGGGCCCGGCAGAAGGGCAGGCCCAGTGCTGCTGCGTCGCCCACCTGCGCACGAGAAACCAGACTCATGTGAAATCTCTCAAGCCTTAAATGGTGGCAATAAATTCGAATTATTTTAAACCCTGTGCAGACTGAAAGGGGCACAGGAAGCTTTCTGGAGTGATGGGAATGTTCTCCATATCGATGGGATGTATACACTTGCCAAAACTCAAAATAGGGGCACTTATCTTTAAAATAGGAGCACTTTATTAGTAAGTTGTTTCTCAATATGGTTAATTTTAAAAGAAAAAAAGAAAAAGACCCCAGATATGGCAATCAAAATACGTTCCTTTGGAATTCTATAATATTCATAGTACTTATTCTAGTACATAGTCGAGGTTCAGAAAGCAAAAACCATCACAGAGTTTGGCAAAGAGAAATGAGCTCTCTGAAAATCCATGTTGCATGCTGACACTTTTCCTCCTTCACCTCAGAAGAATCATCCGTGTGTTTGGGTTCCTCTCCTTCTTTAGGATACTGGAGAAAACAGGTGGACCATATCTCCGCTCACCTCCGGTCTTACGCTCAGAACAACCCTGAATTCCGGGCCTTGATTGCAGAGCCCAGGATGGGAAAGGTGGGTGGCCTCTGAGCAGGACTTCCTCTCTGGAGCATCCCGTGGGATCAGGCTGAGGTTGCCCCCATGGACTGTCCTGAAATTGCACTTTGCTTGCCCTTTCTCTTTTTCCTGCCCCGCTTTCCATGCCTCTTTGCCTTATTTGACATCCAGGAAAACTGGCTCAGAGAGATTTGGTGACCTGCCCAAGACTACACTCTGGGTCTCAGGGGATTCAGGATTTGAAGCAGGTCTGTCAGACCCCAGGGATACTGCTGTTATAAAGACACACATCTGTGAGAAGACCTCTTCCTCTGTCATGAGACTAAAAGAACCTTTCAAAGTTAGCCCATCCACTCCTCTGCCACCAAGTTAGGCCAACATCGGAACTGTGTCATTGTCAAGTATTGCTCAATTTCCTTTGATAATCTATTTTGGTGGTTTATTAATTCCTTGGCCTAATCTAGGGGTCTCCAAACTGTGGCCTGTGGGGCAAATCTGGCCTGCCACCAGTTTTATAAATCAAGTTTTATTGGATCACAGCTACACTCATTCATTTACTTATTGTCTGTAGCTGCTTTTGTACTGCAATGGCAAAGACCATATGGCCCACAAAACCTAAAATATTTACTATCTGATCCTTAAAGCATTTGCTGAGCCCCATTGATCTAAATTCCTCCCGCTACTTACAGAGACAGCTGCTCACCTGAATACTTGGCCCTTGATTGCCAAGGCCTGGCCCCCCCCAGGTCACTTTTTGCCAGGTGATAACTTGCAGCCATGTGGCTTCATTAAAGTGTGTCTCTTATAGAGAGTATCAATTTGGATCTTGCTTTCTTAACCAATCTGGCAGTCTCTGCTCTTTGATTGGAGTATTTAGTTCATTTATAACTAATGGAATTATAGAGAAGGCTGGATTTGTGTCTGCCATTTTGCCATTTGTGTCCTATTTCATCTAGTTTTTGTTTCTCTTTTCCTGCCTTCCTTTGTGTTAATTAAATGTTTGATTAAATGTACAGCTTAGCATCTCAGAATTTCTTGGCTGTGGCTCCGGGCTTTGAGTCCCACACTCATGGTTGTGAATTCTCTCTAATACTTTTTTACAAGCTCATCTCTGCTACCGTCCATGAGGATGGCTATGAAGTTAGCATCAGGCTGAATTATATTCAAGTCTCAAACAAGGTGCGTAAAACTGCTGGAAGTTATTCATTTCAAAATTGACTGACCTAGTAAATGGTAGCTTATGATTTATTGAAATGCTTCTGCATAATCCATAGAAAGGAAGAGTTTAGAATATTATGAAACTTAACTGGAGGCCAGAAATTTCATAGAATTAGATAAACAACTGAGCTAAACCTCAGAGAAGCCAGCTTTCAAGCACATAAAGATGTCATAAGAACAGAAAGAAATTATCACCCACCCTATTGGTCCTGTAGTTCTCAGGTTTATTTATACCCACTGAAGTCTGAGTATAGGCGAAAGACTGACAGAAATGTTTGCTGATATGTACTCTGGCCTATTTGCCTATAAAAATAAGCCATACTTTGTGGCCACGTCTCCCTTGATCTTCCCTCTTATTTGGTAACTGGAACATTGCCATGGAGCCCATAAGTGTGTGACAAACATTAAGTGATACAGGCAGCTTTAGTTTCATTGGACAAGAAGTCACAACATACAAAAGGATAATTAATGGATTGAGAAGAGAGTGAAGAAGGCAAGGAAAAGGAGGGGAACTTGGGCCTGGCCCTGACCTGGCAAGGTGCTAACGATGTCTCTAAAACTGGGACAGATACCTGGGCCCTGCCTGACCCACAGGGAGGCTGGGAGTGTCCAGTGGGAAGATACACGTGAATGTGCTTTGTAACCAAGGAAAGCACTAAATGCTGTGTTTTCGGTTGTGTGTCTGCAGCAGAGCTTGGGCGGGGAGGTGCTTCAGGAGAATGGGACTGAGGGACGCAGAACACGGCGAGTCACACCACACAGTTGTCCCCACTTGAGGCTGGGGAGGAGGGGCATAACCGCTCGGGCAGGTCAGCACCCACCTACTGAGGGCAGCTGGAGACGGGGGTCAGCTGTGAGCTGTTAGCAGCCAACGTGGCAGCTGGGATGGTACCTGACTGGTTAAGGGGAACTGGACAGACACAAGAGTATCTGCAATGTGCTGTCCATCACGTAGAAGTCGGGGATGTGTCCCAGGTTCTGCGTGTGTTTTTTCTTAGCCTGCGTGTTCTGTGCTCAGGAAGCAGCAGGTGGCTCCCGATGGCAGGAGCAGGGTGCCACGCTGTGGAACCGGTCCAGGTGGATACAGAATCCTGGGTCTGGGCTGTGTATCACCCATCCTCATTTTATAGACATCCGTGTAACCTCATTTTGCTTTGACAGCATCTCTTTGAGGCTGGTCATAATATTTCCGCTTTACGGGTGAGGAAACTGAGGCTCAGAGAAGTTAAGCCACTTGCTTCTTCCAAGACCCCTAAGCTACTAAGTGACCAAACCAGGATACAGACTCTGCAGCCTGAGCCTCCCCGTCAGGCCACCCTAATCCCAAGACACGGAAGGGTTGTAAGCACAGGGGGACACAGTTACGTATACATTCATTGTATAAAGGGGCTGGGGCAGCCACAGGGAAGGTGGGCTGGCAGGAACCTGTTTGGAGGCTGTTGCAGTGATCTCGGTCGTGAGAAGAGGGGCCAGAATGAGGAGTTGCGTAAGAGGCAGGATGGACGGAACCTCACGGTGAGGTGGGGGAGGTGTCTGGAAGCATGGTCACGCTGCAGGCTTGACTGTCTGGGTAGACGGGGCTGTCGTGAACAGAAAGAGGAGCAGGTGAACAGGGAGATCATTCTGCTGGGACGCGGCAGCCTCCTCTTTCATGGTGCTGGAATCTTTTCATTGGCCAGAACCTTTACCTGAACAAGGCGGTGAATTTCAGCGACCACTTTCTGAGCAGTGTCACCGAGGGAGGGAACGGGCAGTTCGGCAGCGGGTCCAACCTGGGTGAGTTGTCCCCTTCCGGGGACTTTAAAACAGTTGACCAGTTATATATGGATGTTGTTACAGGAAAGTGAATCCTACACGTTCTCATCACGAGGCAACAATTCTTTTTCTATTTCTTTCATTTTGTTTCTATATGAGATGACGATGTTCACTAAACTTCTTGCAGTCCTCATTTCATGGTATATGTAAGTCAGGTCCTTCTGCTGTGCCCCTGAAACTCACACAGCGCTGTATGTCAGTTACATCTCAGTAAACCTGGAAGAAAAAATAATAATTAAAAAAGAGAAACCTAAAGAACCGTTGACCAAAAACAGCACAGTGACTTGGCAAGGCTGGAGAGAGCTGCTTAAAATTTGCCGGCCCAGCCAGGCCTCTTACTTTCACGTTCCACCCATGTTATTCCTCTGGCCACCCCAAAGTCAGGCCTGAGACCTTTGCAGTCTTTCACAGGAACTGGGGAGATAAATTGGGGCAGGGGTTGCTCTTTGGGGCCTGAGAACTGTAGCCCTTTTGATTCCCCTCCCTCCTCCCATCCTCTGGTTCTGGACCAAGAAGGACAGCCCCAGGAGTCCTTCGGGCCAGGTTTCATCAAATAGAAATTTCTATAAAAGCCTTTTCCTCCTTCCGACCTGTAGAGGGGGGCATGGCAGGAGAGTGGCTCTTTACATGATGGGAGTGGCGGGGGGCTTCACTTTGGTCCTCGACTCCTGTCATTCCAGTGAGTGACTACAGCCAGAGCACCCCAGACACCACGGAGAAAGTCACAAGGACCAAGAATTTCAAGACCAAAATGTTTCAAGAGAAGAAGCAGCAGCTTACGGTATGTGTTCTCCTTGATCCTTAGAGCTGTCTTCTTCGGCCTATGCATCTAATGTTTTATTTTGAGATTGTTTAAATGGAAGAATACTTTTTCATTTTCTGTTCCCTTTTTTATAGCAGTGTGTTTTTATTTTGTGGAGGCAAAACCTTTAAAATCTCTCAAGATTATTCACTGGAATTATTTTAAAGTTCTCCTCAGTCTCCTGAATCACCTGTTTCCTCTGGGGTCCGTTCTATCTGCTCATCTTTCTCTTTCTTGCTTTTGGTTTGTCTCGAACATGTGATGATCCTTGGTTGCTAGGTCATGTTGATAAACGAAGGGCTAGTTTGATTAGCACGGGTGCCCAGCTGGGTCTGTGGGCCTGAGGTCTCTGTGGGTGGAGGGTCCTCGAAGTTGCCAGCGTGAGAAGGCCTTCCCTCTGCTGGTGAGCGCGGTAGTGGGAGTGCCGTGGTGGTTTCCCCTCCTTCCTGGCTCTCCAAACCCATGCCATGTCTGGGCTCTGCGCTTCGCCTTTCTCAGGCCCAGTGCTCCCAGGAGAAGCCTCTGTTAGGCAAATTGTGAACTGTATGGAAAATAGTATCAGGGTTTAAGCAGGGAGCAAAAGCTTCCCGCCCTTCTACTCGGGAGAGCGGGGTGGATGCCGGCCATCCCGTGATTCATGGTAAAGCCCTTTAATAACACGCTGTGGATTCAGCCACACCCAACGCCCGCCCTCCTGCTGGGCCCCCTGGAGAGAATACACTCACATGTCTGGGGTCTACAGCTGGTTTTCCTCTTGGATTTGATTTCCCTGTCAGTCTGATTCCATCTGCTTTCAATCTATGGGATTCTTCACCATTTCTGATCCATGCATGGTACCCTTTCCCGGTTTCCCTCAGCTGTTAGAGTTTTGTTTTTCACAATTATGGACCATGAATAGTTTTAACGGGAGCTTTGGAGAGACAGTGGGTGCCCTTGCTCACCCACCAGCTTGCCCTCCGGTCGGCCTTCTTTGGCTGTGGCAGCGAGCTGGAGGTGGACACAGGGTCAGTTCCCCCCTCCAGCCCCACCGCTTCAGTCCTGCGGGGCCCCGGGGCCTCCCGGCACGCACATGGGCACCCAGCCTGGTCGGGGGCCGGGGGGTGTTCTCCACAGGCAGGTGGTCACACTCAGGCTGATTTTGAACACCTTATAAAGCATGCAGCGTAAACTTTAGGATTCACCTGGTTGCTTTTCCTCGAAATATTCATAATAAAACTAGTGTGTGGTTTCTGGGGTTTTATGAGGTTTCTCATTGCATCCCTGCCCTTAATAACACGAAAAAATGTCAGTGTGGTGTCCTTCCCCCAGGCAAGGCCTCAGAGACTGGCTAGATTTACATTAGATGTGTTTATCTGTGCTGCTGGCCGTTGAAGACCACACACACACACACACACACACACCCCACCCCACCCCACACACACACACACACCCCACACACATACATGCTCGTACTCACACTCACCTGTCCCTGGGACTCAGAACTTACCCAGGAGAGGAAACATTTGCCCTGAGGGTTGAGCCTGGACAAGTGGGGCGTGACAGTAAAAAGATTTTGCGGCCGTGGAAACGACCACCTTCTGTGATCCTGCAGCCTGAAAACAAGCTTCTACTGAAGGAAGTCAGACCAGCAGGGGAAGGAAGAGTGTCTGTGATGGAACAGCTACGTGATGAAGTAAGCGCAGCCCAAGAACACACTTCCCTGAGGCTCTCAGCCAGGCCTGTCACCCAGTCTCTTTCAGATGGAAGTTTGGTTCGATATTGTGATAATCACAGTGCCGCTTAATTTAAAACCATCTGGAAGTAGGCTAAATGGCTAGTCAAAAACTTTACATTAATTGTTACCTGTTGCTAACTTTTATAGCAAAGAAAATAGGCAGAAAAGTGCACAGGAGCCCAAATAAAGTGCAGGAAGGTGGACAGAATCCCTGGTCTGTGACCCTGTGTGACCATGATGTTTCCTAAAGAAGCAAGGTTGTCCATCCAGGTGCCTGGCCTCCTGCTGGGGGAGCAGAAACACAAGTTTTATCGCCCACATGACTTGGCAGCTCTGTCTTTATAGGTTAGGTCTTGGGGTTCCTGCTTCTTTTGAGTTAAAGCAGTTTAGTTCCATCAAGCGTTTGTTATACTTACTAGGATGGCGAGCGGGCGCCATTGAGCTTAGGCTTTGTGCAAGTTTGTCCTTTTCTACACGCTGCAGGGAGCAGATCCCAACTGCAGTGACAACGAAGACCAGCCCGTCCTGAGCCTGGCGGTCACGAACAAGCACCATGAAGCGATCCCGGTTCTCGTGCAGAGGGGAGCGGACGTGGACCAGCAGTGGGGCCCGTAAGTGGAACACGAGGAAGGGAGAGTTGTGGGTGAGGTCGCAGCCAGCTGGTACTCGGTGGGGCTCCTCCGAGCAGTCAGTTTGCAGGCCCTGTTCAACTTGAACCACTTAGGAACCATTTCAACCCATTTTGGCCTTAATGAGAGACTTAACTGCTTTTGTTTTCCAAATCTGGGTAAAACAAAGGTTTTTAAACAGACTACTGGATTGTCTAACTTTTAGTAGCTTTGATAAATGATGATCCATTTTGTTAACTCATTAATTTATTTATATTTGTGGGCTCGCAAATCCTTAGCCATTGGGTGTTAAGCAGTGTTTTCATCATGATGGGAAATGTACCCATGAAGTTACTGCAGAAAGAAAACCTTATCCGGTCGTCCGTGGATGCGAACAGCGCCGGGGGGAGGCAGTGCATGGGGGTTCACCATGTCATCTCCTGTTTCCACAGCTGGGAAGCGGGATGATGAGATCCCCAGTCACGTGGGATGGTTTTGTTCCTTTCCCACCCTTGACCCCACCCAGCCTTGTGAGTCCACTGTTCTCTTGCAAATTACTTTGGGGACCTGGGGTGGACAGTGTTTTGAGTCCAGGTCCTCGCCGTTAACTGCTTACATCCGCTGACCATCTATTGAACTGGAAGTCATCTGGGGGAATCGCAGGTCAACCACTCTGCCGCCCACACTGTTACTGAGGCAGCTGGGGGCCCCAGTCTGTGAATCATGCTGCTGAGGATGGCAAGGAGCACAGGGGACAAAAGTTAAATAGCTTTGCTTCTATTCTCCTCTTTCAAAATTTCCTCTAGCGTTTTTATTCAAAATATCTCTCTCTTAATTTTTCTATGTGCAGTTTTTAAAGTTTCTGCCCAATAGGACTCCTGTGTCAGTAGACACGACCCCCTTTTTATCAGTAGTTTAATTTTGTAGCAGAGTGTTTGGCCTGTGGGTGTACACACTCAATGGCTGGAATTTACTTTCTCAAGTTCTCTTGGGATTCACAGGCATCATACCTTGTCAGCTTCATCATTTACATTCCTACACTTATATTATCATTATTAATAGAAATAATGACACCTTGTTTTGTGTGAAGGTATACTTTATATTTGGATAATTCAGATAAGGGTTTTTAAATAGCATTTACATATAATGTTTGTGGTTGATACAAAAATCGCTTGAGGGGCTTCCCTGGTGGCGCAGTGGTTGAGAGTCTGCCTGCCGATGCAGGGGACACGGGTTCGTGCCCCGGTCTGGGAAGATCCCACATGCTGCGGAGCGGCTGGGCCCATGAGCCATGGCTGCTGAGCCTGCGCGTCCAGAGCCTGTGCTCCACAACGGGAGAGGCCACAGCAGTGAGAGGCCCGCGTACCGCAAAAAAAAAAAAAAAAAAAAAATCGCTTGAGCACATTTTGAATTGTTGCTGAAGTGGATGAGTCCTGGCTTTATGAAGAGTCCAGCTAACAGGATGAACTTAACTCTGGACCTGGAACAGGTGATCTGTCTCTCTTTGGTGTTCCTCAGTTTCCATTGTTGCTTCATTACCATTCTGTAAACTGACATCTATCCACATGTGACCTCCTTGCATTTCTACTAAGTCTAATGCCGTGGTTATATGGTCTAGCTGAATGGTGTGTAATAGCCCTTTGTCACTCCCCCTGCATTGCCATGGTTACTGTTAGCAGAATATAGCTCACGTGGAGTCAGGGAGGGGCGGGTTCAGAAAGCAGATTTTTCCACTGAGAGCCAATTCTGCTGAGTGTGGCTTATATTTGTTAGTTCACAGTGTTTGGGCCTGGGTCCACCCAGCCTCTGCCCCACAGCTGGACCTCTGTAGACCCAGGAACATGACCTCTAGGCTCCACTATCTGCAGCTCTTCAGGCACAAGCCATCTGGCGATCTGACTTTCCTGTAAAAGAGGCTCCGTGACTTGTCCTTTGCAAACAAGGATTAACATTCTCTTCTCACCCTGAGCCTGTTTAGCTAATGGCGAGAGGCAGCCCAGGTGGTCTCCATACAGGTAACTTCTGTCCAGCAGCTTGGCCGGTAGCAGAAAGCCCCTCCCTAGGGTTTCTGGTTCCCATGTTTGTGTCTTTCTTACCAGAATAAACTCATACTCAGCAGAAGGGGGATGGCTGAGGAGAAATACACATCTTCCACCAAAGCTGACACCTCTTACCAGCAGACTTCAGAAACACGGATTCAGAAAGTCTTGCGAGGAGAGGGACACAGAGATGCTGTTTGCTTTTGGACAGTAGCTGCCCGTCTTCACTGGCAGTTTCAAATATTGAGCCTCTGAGCTCTGCCCTAGCAGACAAGTGAGGAAAATGCAACCATCAGTTTACTTAGAGGTTCACCTGTGGAGATTTATTCTATTAGGTAATTCAGGATTTACAAAGAGAGAGTGTACCTTAATTCACCGTGACACTTAGATTGGAGTAAACAGTTTGAGTTGCTTGTGCATTAGTAGAAAAGTGTCTTTATGATACAAATTCACAGAGCACCACAGTGCACTTGCTGTGCCAACCATGTTCTGGAAGTTCTGCCGTGACAATGACAAGCTCCTCAGAGGAGGAGACTCACAGCATGGAGTTCTGATGGCAGGACATGCTCCGTCTCATGCCCTTGCCGTGTTGCAGTTAACTCGTTTGGGGAGCTAGGTACACAGCTAAGAGTTGGCAGAGTCATGATTCATCATCTTCCAAAACCAAACTGTGGTTACGCAGGAAACCACCAACCCAGAAAATCTAGCCATCAGAGATCCCCGGCCCCAGCCCCATTATTGAGTGAATAGAACACGCACTCTGCTCTCAACCTGGGGAGAGTTGTGAAGACAGAAGGTCTTGAGTCCACCTAGGAGATGCCCCAACCCTGTGAATAGATCTGAGTTCAAATGGTAAATGCGTGATGAAGCCCCAGGAACTTGAGGGGGTGAAGTGACAGTGAAGCCTTATTTATGCCACTGGGGAGGCAGGAAAGATGAAAGATGAGGAGGAGATACGTGTCTGGTGTGACTGAGACCTCCGTGGTCAGACCCCTGTAGCACACTGTGTACCCCTCCACCCTGAATTTACAGCCAGGTCCTCTGAGCTCCCCGAGAGAGGAACAGGCACTGTGTCACAGGTGACGAGGTGGCCCTGGCATATCTGGGGGCACCAGGCTGGCACTCACACATGTGCTGAGTAGATGAACAAATAATTCAAGTGACTTAGAGCCCAGGAGACGTCATCTGAAAGACCTCGTGAGAAATGTCCACTTTGAATGTGTCCACTGGGAATTGTGCTAAAGGAAGGGAAAGTAGAGTCTTCTGTGGTGACAGGGGACAGTTTGGAGACAGGAGAGAGCAAAATGTGGAGAAAATGAACATATTCCTCTTGCTAGGTCTTCTCATCTGTAAAATGGGGATAATCGAACTCGGGTCATAGAGTTAGTGGAGGATGAGGTGAGATCGTTTGTGGTGCCCAGAGCCTAATGACTGGACTTCAATGGTGGCAGTCGTGAAGCTGTGATTATGAAAAAAGAGGATCATCAGGATTTGAGTGGGAAGTATCAACTGCACGATGATTGACATAGGATACGGGGATGGGTGAGTTGGCTCTGGGAGAAGAACCACATGGGGCTTAAATAACAGAAGCCCTGGGTGAAAGGTGTTACAACTGGATTTAAGTTCTAAGTTCTATTTCTGTTAACAGATGTCACCGAGCCTTCCCAAGTCCAAGTTTTCACATTAAGGAAAGGGCATGTGTATTTTTTTAATGCACCAAACTCTAAGAAGATGAACTTGATAAACGCTTCTTATACTTTAATGTGTATGTAAATCAGCCAAGGACCTTGTGAAAATGCACATTTGGTGGGTCTGGGTGGGGCCAGGCCTGAGATCCAGCATCTCTAGCAAGCTCTCAGGAGATGCCAACGGTCCAGGTGCCACAGTCTGAGTACCGAGGGTCCAGAGGCTGTTCTTACAAACACTGAGACGTTAAGAACCCGCCCAGCGTGGTCCGTGGTAAGGAGTGACCTCACAGAGCTGTTGGACACGGGACCCTTCCCTGTGCCTGACTGCTCAGTTATGTTGATCTGATCAAACTAATAACAGTAATGTCACCACCAACAACAACAATATGAAGGGTGATCCCCAAATCTTAGTTGCTTGCAGGAACTGTTTGTATCAAACCAAAGGCAGATCTTTGGAAAGTCATGGAAATTCTGTCATAAGGCACATGGCCTTGCCGCTTTCACTTACTGCCTCTGGAGAAATATAAGGAGAAGCTAACCAATCATACCTCTCAGACTTTGTTGGCACCAGCAGCCTTGGCCAGATAAGTTTGCTGAAATTACATGAATGATAAGATCTAAACTTAGACAAGGTCTAAGAACATTAGGGTGGTTGGACACTTAGAGTTCTGCCGCAACACAAAACCGGTGAAAGCACTAAGTTTCTCATTTACTTTGGAAAATGGAAAGCCTTCTCATTACCTGGTCAGTTTGGATTCTGGAGCCCGAATCAGGCAGAGGATTACCCTCCCACAGGTGGATGCAGAGTTCATAGTTATGTTTTCCTGCAATTCATATGGGTTTCAATCTTGGAGGCAATACTCCTTCCCTTAATTTGTTTGTCTATTCATTCTTTTCATTGATGTATTCATTTTACTAGTGGTTTCTGAGCACCTACTGTGTACTGGTCAGCATTCTAGGTGATGGAGATACAGCAGTGATGAAGACATCACTTCCCTTCCCTCATGGAGCTTACAGTTTAGTGGAGGAGACAGACAATAAACAAGTAAGCAAATGAATGAGTAATTTCAGAGCATGATAAGTGCTACAAAGAAAATAAAGCCAGGTAAGGGAATCAAGTGTGGTGTGGTCAGGAAAGGCCTCCACCCCCACCCCCCAGGACCAGAGACTCCCAGAATTAGTCTGGGACAGACTTGATTTAGGTACAGCGCAGTATGGGGAGGTTTAGTCACCAATTTCATCATTCATTTCTGACCTAGTCGTACTGACGTTGCCTTATTTATGACTAGTCTGGCAGAAAGATTTCTTAAATTGTGTATGTTTATTGAAAACTATTCAAACGCACCAAATCACCTTTTAATTGTATCAAAGTGAGACGTGGACATGATTGAAAAATCAAATCCTGTGGAAGGGCATGGCGGTCCTCTGCTGCCCTCACCTCTTCACCCCCAGTCCTTGTCTCCAGAGACGACTACATGTAAATGTCTTAAAGTTCTCCCGAGAGTCACCTATATCTCTGTCACTAAACAATACACTTTAACCGATCACTCCTGATTTAGCATGCTTAGACAGTATCTGCTGATTCTTGCTGTCATAGGTGATGATTTTGCTTGCTGACCGGACCTTCATGTTTTGATCATTCTGTTCCAGTTTTTGTTCTTTATTAATTACTGTTAAAATATAAATGATATGCCTAAACTGCTGTATTTCAGTCATCATCTTTCAATGATGTCAGTGGTGTCTCTTGATTCACCTGGATGTAAGTGCATATAAGTGTATGTTACTGCTCTCTACCTTTCCTTCCCCTTCCATCTCACAACTTCTCTTAGTATATGCTTACTTTTTACAACACTAATCACAGCTATATTTACTTGTGTTAACATAATGAAGACATCCATTCTTCATCCATAGGTTGATTGCAATAGTTGAAAAGCACGAAGAGCAATTGCATTATAATAGCTACATAAATATTGTTCATTGGTATACTCTGATTACATTTTCTTGTTTGTAGGTTCAAGAAAACAACACTTAGGCCACTCAAAGTAAAATTTTATTACCAGAAATGTCAAGTAGATTCTCCTTACACACCATAAATTATTCAAAATCAGGTCACATTTCATTTTCTTTCATAAACCATGAACAACTTATGTGTTTTTGTGTGTGACTTTGATTTTCCTGGACTTTCGGATTGCCTTGTTTTTTTCTGGTTTGAAAAAGAACATGCCTTCACCACATCCATAATCTTACCTGGTTTCTTACTTTTTCAGTGCTTTTTTTCTTAAGAGACTTTCCTCTTGGAGTATACTTCCTACTCGGATTTTGCCTGACAGCCCTCTGGCCCTGCTGCACAGTGGTCATCATGGGATTTCTTTTCACTGGAATCCACCTATAGTTATTGTTCACATTTTTCTCTTTCTTGGTTTTGACCCTTGTCAGGCTAGAGTGTGACCTTAGGTAACTTCTTCAGAAAGAGTATGTAGAAAAAAACTTTTGAGTCCTTGAATATCAAAAATGACTTTTGGGGGCTTCCCTGGTGGTGCAGTGGTTGAGAGTCCACCTGCCGATGCAGGAGACATGGGTTCATGCCCCGGTCCGGGAAGATCCCACATGCCGCGGAGTGGCTGGGCCCGTGAGCCATGGCCGCTGAGCCTGCGCGTCCGGAGCCTGTGCTCCACAACGGGAGAGGCCACGACAGTGAGAGGCCCACGTACGGAAAAAAAAAAAAAAAAAAAAAAAAAAAAAGATGACTTTCTTTTCTCTTCACTCTTGACTACTAATACTTTGATATTAATTTCTGTGTTCAAAATAATCAAGCCTTGCTCTCATGATTTCTAGCACCCAGCATAGCCCATGAAAATGCTACAGCAAATTCTTATTCATTTCTGACCTCTTTGTTCCTTCTGGAACCATTTATCCCTGAGGTTCTGAAATTTCATGGGGGTATTTTTTTGATGTGCTGTTGTTCATTCATCCACTTGGCCCTTTCAGTCTGAAAAGTCATGTGTTTCTTCAGCTCAGGGAAATTTTATCTCTTTGGTATCTTCTCCCCTCCGTTATTTCTGATTCTCTCTTTCTAGAATTCCTATTAGTTAGGTGGTGGACCACTTGCATTGACCCTCTCTGTCTTTTTAATTTTTCCCCCATATTTTTCATTTCCCTTTTTCTCTCTGTTTTAAGAGATTTTCTTGACCTTCCTGCTGAATACTTTTTCTTTCAACAGTCATATTTTTACTTTCTAAGAGCTCCTTTTTGTTCTGATTGTTTCTTCTTCAAAGCCTTCTGTTTTTGTCTACTATTGTCTTCAGTCATTTTTAATTTCTTACATTTGTGTTTGATTTTTCTTTGATGCTGCAGATTTTTCTCAGATGTGTGTGATCCTTTGTCATCCATCCATGTTTGAGAATGTGGAATGGGCTAGATGAGTGGGAATTCTGTGTGTATGACAGGAGCTTATCATCTGGGGTGGGGGTGGGGTGGGTTGTGGGTGTATGAAGCTGCTCTCAGGCTGGGACAAGTGGAAGGCTTCCCTCTGGGCATGGAAGTTGCCAGAGGCTCCGTTTATCTCCTTCAGAAAAGAGGCCACCATCCTTTTTCTCTATTGGGATAAATGTATGGCTGCAGGTACATCTGCAGGTACAGGGGACAGGGTGGGAGTGTCAAGGAAAAGATCAGGGCCAGGAGAAGGCAGACCTCCAGTTGCTCATCTCATCTCTGTCTTCAGCCACAACTCCCACCTTCCATCACTTCTGCCACCTCTGGGCAGGAGCCTTTCATGAACTCTAGAATGCAGGTAGCACCCCATCCTCCACTGCAGCATCCACTGCTCACTCACTGGGCCAAAGCTGACCAGGCAAGGTAGAGACAGTCTGGCAGATCGCGAAATATGCTGTCTGACCTCTCGGGCCTGCCCTCTGGGTTCTAAGATTGGTGTTTATTTTCATATCACACAAGCCAAACTCACTGAAGCCAAGGTCATTGTCCCTACACAAGAATAAGAGCCACAGCCCTGAAAGGTTATTATCATACAGACTGTGCCCAAAGGGTCAAGCCAAGGGTGAGACCGTGTCCAATGCGTTCCATGAACTCTTGCAGGAAATATACTAACATAGTATTTATTAGCATTTGCTAAATTGACTACAAACCATATCTTTGTGGGGTTTCTCACTTTAAAACATGAATATGTGTATAGATTTTCACTTTCTGTCTGATATCAGAGCTTACCCTCCAAATCCTCCAAGGAATGGAACAGGGAGGGCAGAGTCAAGAGATTTTCCTGGGTTAGTTAAATAGGTCGTGGGTGAAACCAAGGCCCCTTTGGTCACCTGCTGCTTCTCCACTTTCTCGAGGATGCAAACCAAGGATTTAGCCAGGGATTTTTTCCCATCCAAACAGGCTCCAAAATGCAGCTCTTCATGAAGCAGCTCTGCTTGGCCTGGCAGGAAGGGAGTGCATCACTACCTTACTGGGGTATGTTCCTTGGCCTCCGAGGGACACTGATGGCCACAGTGATCCCCCTGTTGGCCTGTGAGGATTTCAGAGGGTCCTGGTTCCTGAACAGCTGACCCAGTAATGGGGCCACCATCCCCATGGCTCCCAGGGCACTAAGGGCTTTTAAAAGCACAATGAAAACGTTGCCCCCTTAAACCCACTTGGTTGTGGGTCGTTGATGCAGTGGGAACCCACGGCAGGGATTGGCACTGGATGTGTGAGATCACAGCGCCCCTCAGGTCTCAGGGTAGAGCCGCCCTTGAGGGCTGGTCATGGTGGCCTCTTGGGGGAAGTTTGGGATAGGGGCCAGGAGCTCCCAGACTGGCCTCCAACGCAGGGAAGGTTCGGAGACCTGAGTCCGTCCGCTCACCCCCATTTCCTTCGCAGATGCAACGCAAGCGTTCAGAAGAAGAACGCAAGAGACCAGACGGCGTATGACCTGGCCCTGGAAACTGGGGATGACCCCGTCATCTCGCTCTTTGCTGCTAAGCTCAGCTTGGATGACCGTTAGTACCAAGGGCCCCGTAGGCTTCCTTTAAAGAAACCATCCAGCTCTGGCTGTGCTTTGTTCTCTTCCTTCTGAAATGCATATTTGAGGTTTGAAAACTGAGCTCGAGAGGCACTCATAAGCTTTTAAAAGTTATGTGACAGTATAAGCTCCCAACACTCCATGAGTATTTCCCCAAATGCCCTGGAGAGTGATGAATTTAGTGTATGCTTTCAGTGGTGTATTGCTGCTTGTCTTAGAATTTGCTCTTTAATTTTATTTCTCAGTAGATAAAATTACACACGGTTCTAAGCCAAAAGGTATAAAATGTTGTGAAGTCTCCCTCTCGTCCCTGCCCCACAACCACCCACATCCCCTCCACAGAGGCCACCAGTGACATCCGTGTCTGTCGTGTCTTTCCAGAAGTAGTGTAGGATTATATAAGCAAATGTACATAGTATGTGTATGTGTTCATACAGAGTACATGTAAAATATAAGTAGAGGTAACACATATTCTGTCCCCTTGTCTAAGACAAATGGTGGGAAACCACGTACTGTTCTGCATGTTGTTTGCTTAATATATCTAGTAAGTGGTTCCAAATTAGTGCATAAAGATTGAGCTTATTAGAATTTTTCCTTATTAAGCTAAACTCATCAATATTCCTGTTGTTACGGCTTGTTCTTTGGTTGACAAGTAAGCTTCGAATAAACCAATTGCAGGAATGTGTAATTTTGATTCATTTCTTTTTTTCAGATCGTCATTTCAATCTTTGGGTGCTAATGCTGCAGTAGGAGTCCCTAAATTGTTTCTGTTAACATTTGTAAACGGGATATTTGTTAATTTAGAATAATTAACTCACGACAATAAGTAATAGACTCTGCTGGCACCGCTGCCTACACTTTATTTCCCCAGGGTGGGTGACTGTCTGCAGGGGGACAGGTGCACAGTGGGACCCAAGCCCCAGTGGGTTGGGCGGTGCCGACCCTGGCTTCCCAGGTAGACGCCTGGCCTGGCGGCCTGCAGAAGGGGAGGGAGCGGCTGCCAGGGTAACCAGTGTCCAGAGAGCCCCGCCGAGGATGGTCATCTGGTTTGGTGTCTGGGTGGTTTGCACAGTGTCTGCTTCGTGTAGCCAGGACGACCTTTCCAGAATTCTCTTCATTTAAGGTTGGGCTCAGGGTTGGCTGCAAGAGAAACCGCACAAGGTTCAAGATTCAGAAGATGGAAGGGATGCGGCGGCCACCACCCCGGGAAGGTGGGTTAGGGCACCCGACACTGTGGCTCGCACCCCACGGGCTCCGGAATCGACAGTGGGGTTGGAGGGTGTGCAGTTCTAGGCCATTTCCCCAGACCTCAGGGAGCAAGGAGCGCCCCAGGGACCTGCAGGTTCCACCACAATCCCCTCGGGGCTCTTGGGCGAAGCTTTCATACCCTGAGCGCAGGAAACATTGCTCCATGGGTTTTCTGCACTTCCTGGTGGAGGGTCCCGCCCTCCCTACCCAGAGGCCCTCCCAGCACCGGCTGCCTGACATCTCACGCTGGGGCTCTGTTCTCTCACACAAACTGCCCTTGAATTTCACTCCTTCAGAATCAAACCATTTAAAAAGGGAACAGGTAGCTTAATAGTTAAGATGCAGGAACACAGTTTCAAATCCATAAACTTTCTTGATGAAATCCTACAAGGTTACCTAAAACATTATATAAACATTGAACTACATGTTTGGAAGAAAATTAAAATCAAACCCACGTTTTTAAGGCAGGACCTTTCTGGTTTCAAAAATCATGTTTTTTCTTATCCTTTATAGACCTTTCTTTTTCTTTGCCTAATGACGGTGTATCAGGGCTTGATGAGGGAGCAGAACTGCTATAGTGATAAAAAGTCAGGGCTTTAATAAAGGAGCCGGATGATAGGCAGCCGGGGAGTGAGTGGGTCTGACTGCGGCCGACTCGCTGCAGCTCAGCAGGGCCGCAGTGGGGAACAAAGGGCGGGTGTGATGTGGGGAGGGGTGGAGCCACGTGAGTCCTGGACGCGTCTCCCTCCCCCTCCTCACCGTGGAGCCTGCTCTGGGCCGGGCTCTCCAGAAGCAGGTGCCGTGACGGTTTGAGACGGAAGGGCATGAGTGTTTACTGGTGATTGACACCCGTGAGAGGAGGAGAAGGGGACTGCGCAGGGGGAGCGGCTGGTGGCCGCGCAGCCCCAACAGAGCCTCCTGGGCTGCTTGAGTGGCCTCACAACATGGCGGCTGCTTGCCCTCGAGTGGGGGTCCCAGAGAGTAAGGCCGGTCCCGTTGTTCTTTATCACCTGCCTCCGGACCACCCACCGTCATTCCCACGGCATCCTGCTGTGCTCAGCTCCACGTGGCACAAATACCAGGAGGTAAGGATCATGAGGGGCCATCTTGGAAGCTACTTTGGTGAGTAAATACACAGAATGAATAAATGAGAGTGGGTTAGAGCGTTGTCTAGAGAATAAGGCTCTGCGCCTGTCAATAAGCTTCAGAAAACACTTTCCTTACTTTTCCATATGCGGCCACCTGAAACAGAAGTTTACTCCGTAGATAAATATAAAAATATAAAAAGCACACATGAATAAAGTATGAAGAGTTAGATGTTAGCTCTTTTATTCGCTATTTTTATTAGCTAGTTTAAGCGGACATCTTTACAACAAATATATCTGGATTTGACTCCTCACGTTAAAAGAAATTAAATTTAGTTTACCCGGCTCCCTGCTCCTGCTGCCATCTTTCTACAATCAGCGTTATCCTAGGATGGTAATGGGAAAACAATCACAGCGCCCACTGGGCTCCCCGGTGCCCTCAGGCCTCGGACGATTTCCTCCTCACCAGACAGGCGACCCCAGGCTTTTCTTCCATCCAAGCCCCACCACCCGCTATGTGCCCTGGCCCATGCCAGCTCCCACTTTGGTGGCATCACACGAGGGGATGGGAGTTAACAAGGCGGGGGAAGGGAGAATTCACTCTCTCTGCTGGGCCCTTGAGCTGGGACCGCCGTCTCCTCCTGCCCTCAGACTAGGCCCAAACCAGTGCCCCTGGTTCTCCGGCCTTTGGACTCAAACCAGAACTACATCACCAGCTTTCCTGAGTCTCGGCTGCAGATGGCAGGTGGTGAGAATTCTCAGCCTTCGTGAGAGCACGAGCCAGTTCCGATAATAAATCTCTCTGTGTTTATCCGACTGGCTGTTTCTCTGGAGAACGCTGACCAATACACTTCTGTAATTTACTGTCTTTTTTTTCTTTGATATTCATGCCCGTATTCACTCTCTTTTCTCCCTTCAAACTGGGGGTACAAAGTGCTGAGGACCAGGCATGACAGGCAGCTCTATGATGACGCCCAGCGAGTCCCTCTCGTGGACACTGTGGGGTGCCCCTCCTGTCATTGGATGTTATGTGGCAAAGGTGACTTGAGTCTGTGATGTAATTAAAAACCATAATCAATTGATTTAAAGTTAATCAAACAGGAGGTGATCCTGGGTGGGCTTGACCTTATCAGTGGAGCCCTTTAAAAGAGTGGCTCAAGGTCAGAGACTCAAAACAGCCAAATCCTTCTTTTAGTTCTGAAGAAGCACACTTCAGGCTGTGGGGACCCATGGGCGGCCGCCTGGAGCTCAAGGCCTCCCTGCTGGGAGCTGAACTCGGCCGCGAGCCTGCTGGGGCGGGAGCTGCAGGGGGCCTGTCTCCCCTCGGCCCCTCCTGCCCACAACACCTCTCCCCGCAGTGTCTCCACCGGCCCAGGGAGGGGGCTTGGTGGCAGCATTCGCTCCTCTGCACGGTTCACCTTCTGTCTTTTCCCTTTTCTGTGGCCTTTGGCTTTGGCGCTGCTGGGCTTTCAGGTCATCTTGCTCTGTTCTGTCACCGCCCACCTAGGGCCACCCCAGTGCATCCCCCGTGGGTCCCCCGCCGCGGCCACTGTGTCCAGGATGCTCATACCCGCGGGCTGGGATCATGCTCTCTCTGGGCTCCCGACCCCATCTGCCCACCTCCAGACCCTGCCCGTGCTCAGGCCTGGCCTCTCCTCCTCCCCCGGGCCCTCCATCCTCCTCCTTCCCATCCTGCCCATGTCCTGCCTTTCACCAGGCGGCCTCATCTGTCCTCGTGAGAAAACCAAACCCCCTTCCCGAGCTGACCAGGGACTCCTGGACCAGAGGCTGAGGCCATCATGCAGGCTCTTCTCTGGTTCTGCTCCTGAGGTCCTACCTAGGCCCCAAAAAGTGACCTGGCCCCTCAGCTCCGGGCCGGGCAGGACTGGCTGCCCTCCTGCCCCTCTACCACTGGCCCCAGCCGCGTGTGCCTCTCCCCCCAGCAGAGATGACCCGTCCAGCTGGTACCTCCCTGGTCACAGGCCCATCTCCCCGGAAACTAAACACCTGCGGGCGCAGAATCTTGGTGCCTCCTCCCAATTCCTGGCACATGGCTGATGAGTCTGATCCACTTCACCTGCCAGCACTAATCAAGGTCGTTTTCAGATTCGCACGTCCTCCAAGCCGCATGGAGCCTGAACGGTAGGTAAGATGTTTGCCTGAGCTGTTTCCAGGAGCTTGGAATCAGCTGCGTCTGTGTGAGGTCAGCCAGTTAAGATGCGCCAGCGTGGTGGAGTGACCTTTGGAAGGTGCGGAGCCTGAAGCCTAGGGACACCTGCGCAGAATGATGATTATCACACCTTTTCCCAATCACCTCTCCCCACGCTCCCCACGCTTCAGACCGCCTTGCTGCTTGATTGGTTATGCCATACAGACCCCAGCCCCGCGCCTTCGGGGAGGTGGAGTTGAGATTTGTTCTCCCGGTTCCTCGCTCGGCTGCTTTGTGAATAAATCCTCTCTTTGCTGCAAACCCCGGCGTCTCGGCTCCTGCGTGTCTGGCAAACTGAACATGGTGAGGTAGGTTCTCAGCAAAGAGCTGTGGAGAAAATTCACTGTGGCCTTTGGGTTTGGGCAAAAGAATTTTGTAGCCAAACTGCAGGTTTTGCAGCAGGGGTATTCTGGCTGTGAGGTTTGAAAAACATGTTATTTTTTTTATCAGATAGTTCTGATATAACGTTGTAAATAAAAATAAAAGTACGTGTGTTAGTAGACTAGAAAATGTTTGGGTATCAACTGTTTTATAACCTAAAAAAAACCTTCAAAATATTTTAAATTTCAGATAATATCCTGGTTACGTGGTTTATGTGTTGTTATAAAACGGGTAACGTTGCAGTATGTTTTGTCTCTTAGACACGTTTATAATCAAGGTAGATATTTAGGCTTCATCAAATTTTGACAGACTAAATGATTTACTAATTCTCTTACTGAGATAATTTATTGTTTTTGCAAACCATTACATGCTTATTGTAAGAAATTAAAACAATGCAGAAAATTCAAATGAAGAGGGAAAAATTGTACCATCCAGAGAGTTTTCTAAACATCTCTGTGGATAGACTATTTTACGTAAATTTTTTTTTTTTTTTTTTTTTTTTTTGTGGTACACGGGCCTCTCACTGTTGTGGCCTCTCCCGTTGCAGAGCACAGGCTCCAGACGCGCAGGCTCAGCGGCCATGGCTCACGGGCCCAGCTGCTCCGCGGCATGTGGGATCTTCCCAGACCGGGGCACGAACCCGTGTTCCCTGCAACGGCAGGCGGACTCTCGACCACTGCGCCACCAGGGAAGCCCACGTAAATATTTTTGCACACTAATAATATTTAAATCGATTTCCTTGTTTAAAAAAATAATATCCTGACTTTTTGCTCCATATACCAAGAAATATGTTACCTGTTGGGAAAGAATACCTGCTTCTCCTACTCTCTTTTTTCCTTAAATTCCTTAAGATCAGGAACAGCTTTTACAAGGGAAGTGAAATTATCCAATCAAAAGGTGTTTAAAGAGCATTTAGCGTGTGCCTGCCCTTTGGTGACTGTGACAGTGACAGCTTAGTACGTGGGTCCCTCCACTTGTCAGGAAGGCAAGTTCCTCAAAGGGCACCAGCTTCGCTCTGTCTTCCTGTCTTCCCTCTGCTCCACCATCCGTCCCCAGCCAATCCCTGTAGACTTATAGCTCCGTGTAAACAGCAAGCAGAACCTGCAGGTGTGCAGGATGTGGGTTTACCCACCTCTGATCACAGTTGTGATCAAATGCAGCTGGTCACAACCAGCAAGAAGAGGGGAAGGCAGGTCCAAACCTCTCTTTTGATTTGAGAGAAATCAGAGGCTTCATTCCTTAGCTCTCCTATAACTGGTACTGATTCTCCGGTTTCCAGAAGCTGGGGAGCTACTATGTCTGTGGAGCCGTTTGCTTACTTATCCAAGCCCCGGAGGAGGAGGCTGAGGCTGGGCAGGCTGGTGATAGTGTAGCTGCAGCAAAACCGACATGCCACCAAGTGTCATTGAAATGAGGTTGGGGGTGGCTGGAGGAGGAGGCCTGTATGTGTCAGATTTACTAGAAATGGAAAAAGGAAATCTCTAACAAAGCATTAAATTATTACATGATCCAAAAATATTTGTGTGCTAAGCCTCAGGGGTTTTTTGGTTTTGTTTTTTGTGGAATGACTATTGGAATTCCAGCTTTTCTCAGTGGTTGGCACAGTTTTAATTATAGCAGGACAGATGCTAGCCTGGTCTGCATTTCTGTGCCTCTCCTTTTGATTTATACATTCACTCACACATTCATTAACTTTTTTAAAAAAATAAATTTATTTATTTACTTTTGGCTGCATTGGGTCTTCGTTGCTGCACTTGGGCCCTCTCTAGTTGCTGTGAGTGGGGGGTTGCAGAGCATGGACCCTAGGCACGCGGGCCTCAGCAGTTGTAGCACGCGGGCTCTAGAGCACAGGCTCAGTAGTTGTGGCGCACAGGCTTAGTTGCTCCGCAGCATGGGGGATCTTCCCGGACCAGGGCTCGAACCCGCATCCCCTGCATTCGAGGTGGATTCTTAACCACTGTGCCACCAGGGAAGCCCTCATTAAGTTTTCAAAGTAAATTTTTATAGAGCACATACCAAATGCAATGTGCCATATTAAGTTTTATCAAACAGTTTTCTTGAGGATGTAGAGGTGTTCTGTGATAAAGAATGGAGAAAAATCTTGATATTATGCTACAATGACAGGGTGGCGGTGGGGAAGCTGCCTGGATCAAGTTAGATGATCATTCTTTTTTTTTTTTTTTTTTTTTTTTTGCGGTACGTGGGCCTCTCACTGGTGTGGCCTCTCCCATTGCGGAGCACAGGCTCCAGATGCACAGGCTCAGTGGCCATGGCTCACGGGCCCAGCCGCTCTGTGGCATGTGGGATCTTCCCGGACCTGGGCATGAACCCGTGTCCCCTGCATCAGCAGACGGACTCTCAACCACTGCGCCACCAGGGAAGCCCCTAGGTGATCATTCTGATAAGCTTTTTCTCTGAAAACTGTTCAACTGAGGTGCCCAAAGTTACATAAGGATATTGGGTAGAAAACATGTTTAAGGTCTTCACAATTGAGATCCTTAAACCGTCTGTAACTTAGAATGTTTTTATTTAAAACGGTGTTCGCTGTGGCTGGTTTCCAGGGGACTGTGCCCGTGGTGTTCCAGAACCTCCTGTCTGATGTAACAATACACCAAGAGGTCACTGCATCCTGAGTCCACAGGGCAGGGACACCAGGACCACAAACTCGCCAGTCATGGCTTCTGTGGGTTGTGGGACTCTCTGGCCTGATCCAGTGACAGTGAAGTCCCTGCCTGGAGCTGGGACCCCAGCTTCAGGCATCCTGGCCTTGGGCCATGGAGGTACATCTCTGGTTGGAGTGTGTCCCAAACACCATTTTTCATTTTTCTTTGATTTACTTCTGCAGGGGGTCCCAAGAACTCACTCCAGTTGATTTTTTCCCCTTGTCTGTTTACAAAAATGCTCCAGTCCCAGGTTCCTGCTCGTCCTTGACCAACTACAAAATTGAAAAGACTTAGTTTCTCCCAACACTCCAGTCAGTCAGCTGCATTCCCAGCAACTTCAGGGGGCTTCCTTTACATCAAACACACGGACTGGGGGCTTCCCTGGTGACGCAGTGGTTGAGAGTCCGCCTGCCGATGCAGGGGACACGGGTTCGTACCCCAGTCCGGGAGGATCCCACATGCCGCGGAGCGGCTGGGCCCGTGAGCCATGGCCGCTGAGCCTGCGCGTCCAGAGCCTGTGCTCCGCGGCGGGAGAGGCCACAACAGTGAGAGGCCCGCGTACCACAAAAAAAAAAAAAAAAAGACACGGACTGGAAGACTCCGTAGTCTGCTCCTCCCTCCTCCATTTGATCCTGCAGTGACGGCACAGATGCTTTCAGGCTCGAATAGTACAGAGAGCTGGACCGTCTCCTGCCTTTCCAGGGAAGAACTGGACGCCACAAACTGCTGGTGGTTTTGTCCCAGGAAATGGGTTGGGGGCTCAGGAGAACAGAGCTGGGCCCGGGGAGCAGCTGTGGGCTCCCCGCAAAGGCAGCCCTGTCACCCTCTTGCTGCCCGCCTTCTGTTGAGGACCCTTTCCTGGGTGAGTCGGGAGCGGGCACTGCATGTGGTGGGGATCCAAGCCTGGGGGCGGCACAGGGCTCTTGTTGCCCTTTGGTTGGGCAGACCAGCGTGTATCTGTAGCGAAAGCTCTTAAATACGTGGATCATCTGATGACAGAGGAACTTATACATTTCTTAAAACAGGCTTTTTCTGGGTTTTGGCCAAGTTTTTTATTAGAATGCAAATCCAGTCTAACATGATTCCGTTCGGATAGGACCTAAGAAACATCTTCATGGAATTTGCTGAATATTTTGGACCTGCTTTGCCGCCTTCTCCCCTAAAATTCCCTCCTCATCTCTTACATCAACTCTTCCCCCCCTTACCTTCATCTCTCTGTTCACCCTTCCTGTCTCCTCCCTCCCCACCCCCCTTAACCTTCTCCCTTCCCACTCCCCTCCCCCATCCTCCTACCCACCCCCTCCTTCCCCTCCTCCCCTGTATTTCTAAGTGTTACCCACCCCACCATCTCTTCCTCGCCCTCTTGTTTCCCAGAGGCGGTATTTGGTATTTACCTTAATAGACTCATTGCTTTAATTTGTTCATTTCTCCTCAGTGAAGACTCATGTCAGTGTTTCACGGAGAGACCCCCTTGTTTATTTAGGGAATATGAATTTGAACTGGGACACTCACCTCACATGAATATAAACTCACTTTGTAAGTTTTCACATATGTAAAACATATGTAAATTTTCACACAATACAGGAATTTAGCTACTGAAAACTGTCAATGTGTACAGTGTCTAGAAGTTTCATTCCTGGAATTCTCACTAATCCCCCATTCTTTCCCCAAAGGAACAACTGGAAAGTTTTTAATTCTCTTAAACCACATGGACATAATCAAATATGTGTGTATACCTGGCTGCCACACGTGATGGCATGCTCACTTACATGTACTATTGTTGATGCTCTTCAGTGGCTCGTGGGCCTTTGTGGATGGTCAGTATTAGTAAGTGACTGACTGTCAGGATTGGTACATACAGGTTCATAGTGATGCTGGGCCTGTGTCAGGGGCTTGTCAGCTCCCAGGCTTTGCTCTAAGGAGCACAGATATGGAGCAGGCAGGGAGGTGGTTCTTCCCCATTCCAGACTACTGAGTAGGTGAAGGAATTTAACTCACTTCCTCCAGGGCAAAGCTGACTTCCTTACTCTCATCCTACCCACGTGGTTGGAGATGGCCCAGAGTGCCCTGTGCTTGAGCTCTATGCCTCTGACATCCTTACATCCATACTAGACTTTGTTTTTTAAAGTATTCTATTTCTTTACTTGTTTAGATTTTCTGTTTCTTCTTGAATCAATTTCTGTAGTTCATCGTTTTCTAGGAATTTGAACATTGCGTCTAGGTTATCTAATTAGTTGAAGGGCGTACAGTTGTTCATAGTATTTCCTTGTATTCCCTATGATTTTTGTAAGGTCAGTAACAATGTCCTCACTTCAATTTCTGATATTAGTTATTTGCATCTTTCTCTTTTTTTCTTTTGTTGATCTTTTTCAAAGAACAAACTTTGGGGTTCACTGATTCTATTGTTTTCTATTCTCTCATTTTTCTCCACTCTAATCCTTATTTCCTTCCTTCTGCTAACTGTGAGTGTACTTTTAACTTTCCTTTTCTAGTTTCTTAAGGTGGAAGTTTGTTACTGATGAGATCTTTTTAAACGTAGGCATTTATAGCTGTAAATTTTCCCTGAGCGCTACTTTCAGTTTCCCATATCTCTCGATATGTTGTGTTTTCATTTTCATTCATCTCAAAGTACTTTCTAATTTCCTTTGTGATTTCTTCTTTGAACCATTGATTATATAAGAGGGTGTTATTTAAATTTCCACAGGTTTGTGAACATGGGTTCTGCTGCTGCTGTGTGGTGTGCTCTGTAGGTCTGGTTGGATTAGAGTGGTATTCAGTTAGGTCTGGTTGGATTAGAGTGGTATTGTTAGGTCTGTTTGGATTAGAGTGGTATTCTGTTCTGTTAGGTCTGGTTGGATTAGAGTGGTATTCAGTTCCTGTTTCTTTGCTGAGCTGATAATTGTTTTGGCCACTCTTGAAAGTAGAGTATTGAAATCTCCAATGACTGTTGTTGAGTTTATTTCTCCCTTCTGTCCTGTCAGTTTTGCTTCGTGTATTTTGAGGCTCTGTGGTTAGGTGCAAATTATGCTTACAGAAAGAGCTGTTTGGGGCAAGTTAGTCAATCCCTTTAATTTTCTCTAAACTCTTTATTGAAAATGGCAACAATGATATAAGTTTAAAACTCAGGAATATTGGGTAGAGACAAATCCTCAATGGTGACACACCCAACTTGAATTACTCCTGGGTCCTTTGTGAGATGGTCTTGTTTTGGAAATTGCATTGGTGGTGGTTAGTTGCCACAGAAGCCCAGAGATGCCGCCTTGCTGACTTATTAATGGTCCAAAATGTCCTTCCATGAGGTCCATGCGTTCTGTGTTTCAGACAACTTGAATATAAGGAGCACACACAGCTCAAAGTGAGGGCTGCCTCTGGGAAGGGCAGTGCGAGTTTTTCCAGCTGTAATTCTGTAACGTTGATCCCCTCAACTTGCAACAAGTGTCCAGAGTAGAATGTCCTGTCTCCCCTCCTAGAGTAAATTGCCAGAAGCATTACTTTGTTCCCCCCCGAGACATCTCTTTAGTAGGTACTACTTAGTACCTTTATTAGTACTAAGAACTTGCTTCCCAGAATTTACGTTGGGGAGGGCTAGAAAATAGGCAACCTAACTTACATTTTCCAAAAGAGAGGTATAGCTTATAACAATACTTTTTAAATGCTTCCTTTTAAACTAGAAAACTCACAAGTATGTGGAGACATGCTACTGAACATGCTACTTAAATAACCAATGGGTCAATGAAGAAATCAAAAGCAAAATAAAATACCTTGGGACAAACTGAAGTGGACATACAAGGTACAAAAACTTAAGGGATCAGCAAAAGCAATTCTAAGAGAGAAGTTCATAGCAATAAATGCCTACCTCAAGAAACAAGAAAAATCTCAACCTTTATACCTCAAGGAACTAGAAAAATAACAAACTAAGCCCAAAGTTAGTAGAAGAAAGAGAATAACAAAGATAATAGAAAAGTTCAATGAAACTAAGAACTGATTCATTGAAAAGATAAACAAGACTGACAAACCTTGAGCTAGACTTCCAACAAAGAAGATAGAGGGCTCAAATCAGAAATAAAAGGTGTTAAACTGAAACTACAGAAATACAAAGGCTAATAAGAGACTACTATGAACAATTATACACCAACAAATTGGACAACCTAGAAGAAACAGACAAATTCCTAGAAACAGACAGCCTTCCAAGACTAAATCATGAAGATATAGAAAATCTGAACAGATTACTAGTAAAGAAATTGAATCAGTAGTCAAAAACATCCCAAGAAAAGTTCAGCACCAGATGGCATCACTGAATTCTCTCAAATATTCAAAGATGATTTAATACCTATGCTCTCAACCTCTTCCAAAAATTGAAGAAGAATAAATGCTTCCAAACTCATTTTGAGACGAATACTACCCTGATATCAAAACCAGACAAAGACATTACAAAGAAAGAAAATTACAGGCCAATATTCCTGAAGGACATGGATGCAAAAATCCTTGAAATTTAACAGACCAAACAAAACAGTACATTAAGAGGGTCATACACCATGATCAAGTGGGATTTTTTTCCAGGGACTCAAGGATGGTTCAACATGTACAAATTAGTCAGTGTGATACACCACGTTAGTAAAATGAAGGATAAAAATCATATGAGCATCTCAATAGTTGCAGAAAAAGCATTTGACAAATTCATCTTTTTTGATTAAAAACTCCACTAAGTGGGTAGAGAGGAAACACACCTTAACATAATAAAGGTCATATATGAGAAGCCCACAGCTAATATCATACTTGATGGTGAAAAGCTGAAAGATTTTCCTCAAAGATCAGACACAAGACAAGAATGCCCATTCCTGCCACTTTTATTCAACATAGTATCGGAAGTCCTAGCCAGAGCAATTAGGCAAGAAAAAAAGAGGCATCCAAATTTGAAAATAAGTAAAACTCACTATTTGCAGGTGACAAGATATTATATGTAGAAAACCCTAAAGACGCCACCAAAAACTGTTAGAATAAATGAATTCAGTAAAGCTGCAGAGTACCAAGCATTATATAGAAATCTGTTGCATTTCTGTATACTAGTAACAAACTATCAAAGAAATTAAAAATCCTATTTACAATTGTGTAAAAAAGTATTAAATACCTAGGAATAAATTTAACCAAGATAGTGAAAAACCTGTATACTGAAAACTATAAGACACTGATGAAAGAAGTTGAAGACACAAATAGAAAAATATTCCGTACTCATGGACTGGAAGAATTAATATTCTTAAAATGGCCATACTACCCAAAGCAATCTACAGATTAAATGCAATTTCTATCAAAATTCCAATGGCATTTTCTCCAGAAATAGAACAATCATAAAATCTATATGGAACCAAAAAAGACCCTGAATAGCCAAAGCAATATTGAGAAAAAAGAACAAAGCCAGAGGTATCACGTGCTGTGATTTCAGACTATGTTACAAAGCCACAGTAATCAAAACAGTATGGTACTGGCATAAAGCCAGACACAGATCAATGGAACAGAATAGTTCAAAAATAAACCCATGCGTATATGGTCAATTAATTTACAACAAAGGAGCCAAGAATATACAGTGGGAAAAGACAGTCTCTTTGATAAATGGTACTGGGAAAACTGAACAAGCACATGTAAAATAAACTGGACCACTGTCTTACACCATACACAAAAAGTAACTCAGAACAGATTAAAGACTTGAATGTAAGACCTGAAACCATAAAACTCCTAGAAGAAAACATAGACAGTAAGCTCTATGACATTGGTCTTGGCAGTGATTTTTTGGATTTGACACTGAAAGCATAGTCAACAAAAGCAAAAATGAATGAGTCTCCATCAAACTGAAATGTTTCCTTTGCTGTGCACAGGAGCTATCAACAAAATGAAAAGGCAACCAACTGAATAGGATAAAATATTTGCAAATCATATCTAATAAGGGGTTAATATCCAAAATACATAAAGAACTCACATAACTCAATAGCAAAACACCAAACAATCTGATTAAAAAATGGGCAAAGGATCTCAATAGACATTTTTCCAAAGAAGACATACAGGTACATGAAGAGATAATGGCTCAACATCACTAATCATCAAGGAAATGCAAATCAAAACCACAATGAGATATCACCTCACAGCCGTTAGAATGGTTATTATCAAAATGACAAGAAATAACAAGTGTTGGTGAGGATGTGGAAAAAAGGGAACCATTGTGCACTGTTGGTGGGAATGTAAATTGGTGCAGCCACTATGGAAAAATAGTATGGAGGTTCCTCAAAAAATTAAAAATAGAACTATATATGATCCAGCAATTCCACTTCTGGATATTTATCCAAAAAAAAAACTGAAAGTACTAATTTGAAAAGATATATGCAACACCTCATAGTCATTGCAGCATTGTTTACATTAGCCAAGTTATGGAATCAACCTAAGTGTATATGAACAAATGAATAAAGAAGATATATATATATATATATATATATATATACACACACACACACACACATGCAATGGAATATTTTTCAGTTGGAAAAAGAAGGAAAGCTTGCCATTTGTTACAACATGGATGGACCTCGAGCACATTATGCTAAGTGAAATATCAGAAAAAGAAAAATTGGGTGTTATCTCACATATATGTGGAATCTGAAAGAAAAAAAAACCAAAAACATTTTAGATATAGAGAACAAATTGGTGGTTGCCAGAGGCCGGGTGGTGGGCAAAATGGGTGAAGGTGGTCAAAAGGTACAAACTTCCAGTTATAAAATACGTCCTGGGGATGTGATGTACAGCATGGTGAATATAGTTAGTAACACTGTATTGTAGATTTAAAGTTGCTAAGAGGGTAAATCTTAAAAGTTATCATCATAATAAAAAATTTTGTAACTATGGTGACATGTTAACTAGACTTATTGTGGTGATCATTTCACAATATATACAAATATCAAATCATGTTTTACACCCAAAACTAATATAACGTTGTATGTCAATTATACTTCAAAAAAAATCTTTCCTTTTTGCTCCTGCTTTGAAATGCAGTATTTCTCATAAACCCAACACCTGCATGTATAGGAATCTGTCTTAATTATTACAGCTCTATAGTATGTTTTTGAAATATTTTAGAGGAAGTCTCCCACCATTTATCAAAATTCTTTGCTTTTCTCCAAAATTTGCTCTTCTAGATGAAACTTGGAATCTATGATGGTCCACTAAAATTTTTATTTTATTTATTTTTTTGTGGTACGCGGGCCTCTCACTGTTGTGGCCTCTCCCGTTGTGGAGCACAGGCTCCGGACGCGCAGGCTCAGCGGCCATGGCTCACGGGTCCAGCCGCTCCGTGGCATGTGGGATCCTCCCGGACCAGGGCACGAACCCGTGTCCCCTGCATCGGCAGGCAGACTCTCAACCACCGCGCCACCAGGGAAGGCCTATTAAATTATTTTCACTTTATTGTATTTATAGATCAAGGGAGGAATATACACCTCTAAAATATTGTCTTTTCCAGAATTCATGTTTGTGTCTTTTCAATTATATGTGCCTTTTAAAATATCCTCAGTAAAATCTTAGTGTTCTTCTTTTAAACCTTAGATATTTCTTCATAGGTTAATGGTAGGTAAAGTGTTTCTTGATGTCAAAATGATGTTATCTTTAATGATATTTTCTCATTGGATTTTGCAGATATATAAGAATTTTTATGTGTTTCTCATGGTTTTACTAAAAACCTCTTTTTAAAAACTTAAGACTTTTTTTAGAGCAGTTTTAGGTTTGCAGAAAATTGTGGCAGAGAGTTCTCGTAGATAGTTTCCCCTAGTTTAACGTCTATTAATGTGGCACATTTGTTACACTGGAACCACTATTGATAAGTCATTACTAACTGAAGTCCGTAGTTTACATTAGGGTTCACTTTGTGTTATACGTTCTATGGGTTTTGACAAATGCATATCGTCACATATCCATCCCAGAACCAGACAGGGTAGTTTCACTGCCCTGAAAATCCCATGTGCTCCACCTCCTCATCCTTCCCTTTTTCCTCCTGAATGCCTGGCAACCACTGATCTTTTTATGGTTTCCATAGTTTTGCCTTTTCCAGAATGTCATACAGTTGGAATCATACATTATATACCCTTTTCAGACTGGCTTCTTTTAAAAAAATTTTTAATTGAAGTAAATGTACAATATTATGCTACAGGTACAATATAGTGATTCACAATTTTTAAAAGTTATACTCCATTTATCGTTAATAAAACACCTGCTATATTCCCTGCATTGTATAGTATATCCCTGTAGCTTATTTTATACATAATTGTTTGTACTTCCTAATCCCCTACCCCTGTCTAACCCCTCCCCCCCTTCCCTCTCCCCACTGGTAACCGCTAGTTTGTTCTCTATATCTGAGTCTGCTGCTGCTTTAAAAATTTTTTTTTAATTAATAATTTTTATTTATTTTATTTTTGGCTGCATTGGGTCTTTGTTGCTGCACGCAGGCTTTCTCTAGTTGTGGCAAGCAGGGGCTACTCTTCGTTGCGGTGCATGGGCTTCTCATAGTGGTGGCTTCTCTCTGTTGCAGAGCATGGGCTCTACGCACGCGGGCTTCAGTAGTTGTGGCACGCGGGCTCAGTATTTGTGGCACACAGGCTTAGTTGCTCCGCGGCATGTGGGATCTTCCCAGACCAGGGATCGAACCCATGTCCCCTGCATTGGCAGGCAGATTCTTAACCACTGCACCACCAGGGAAGTCCCTGCTTTTTAAAAATGTTACTAGTTTGTTGTATTTTTTAGAATCCACATATAAGTGATATCATACAGTATTTGTCTTTCTCTGACTTATTTCACTTAGCATAATGCCCTCCAAGTCCATCCATGTTGCTGCAAATGGCAAAATTTCATTTTTTATGGCTTAAGTATTCCATTGTGTGTGTGTGGGTGTACACCATATCTTCTTTATCCATTTTTCTGTTGTTGGACACTTACGTTACTTCCATATCTTGGCAATTGTAAATAATACTGCTATGAACATTGGGGTGCAAGTATCTTTTTGAATGAGTGTTTTTGCTTTTTGCAGATATATACCTAGGAGTGGAATTACTGGGTCATATGGTAGTTCTGTTTCTAGATTTTTGAGGAACCTCCATACTGTTTTCCACAGCGGCTGTACCAATTTACATTCCCACCAACAGTGTATGAAGGTTCCCTTTTCTCCACATCCTTGCCCATATTTGTTACTTGTGTTCTTTTTGATGATGGCCATTCTGACAGGTGTGAGGTGACATCTCATTGTGGTTTTGATTTACATTTCCCCTATGATTAGCAATGTTGAGCATATTTTCATGTGCCTGTTAGCCATCTGCATTTCCTCTTTGGAAAAATGTCTATTCAGTTCTTCTGCCCACTTTTTAAGTGGGTTGTTTATTTTTTGATATTGAGTTGTATGAGCTGTTTATATATATATATATATATATATATATATATTTTAAGAGCCCAGTTTTTTTTATTTGATCATTTCTTGCATTTGAAGTACTCCTCAATGACATCCTTGGCCTGAGACTCTGCCATAGTCCTTAACCACCACACAGCTGCAGCCAACCACTTTATGGGGTTTTCCCTCTCTGTCAATTTTACAGAGGCCTACCCATTCCCCTAGTTTCTTGTTGTTATCAACCTTAATCAGGCTGATTTGGTGCTCAGCACAAAGGGCCTCCACCAACTTGACATACATAGGCTCATCACAGTTGGATGCAAGCACACAGAGATGGGCTTGGCGCTTGTCTAAGGCTTTGGCAGCTTTGCGAATTCCACGTGCTAGGCCATCGTGGATGAGGACGGTCTTCACCACCTCTTGCAGAGCAGTATTAACGTCCATTACACCTCCAGCAGCAATGCCTTCCTCGGCCATGGCGGTGGGTTACGGGTGGAGCCGAACCTTGAGTGCACCCACGCCTCCGCGCTGCTCCGTGGCGGCAGGGAAAGAGCTGTTTATATATTTTGGATATTAACCCCTTATTGATCATATCATTTGCAAATATTTTCTCTCATTCAGTAGGTTGTCTTTTTGTCAGTGGTTTCCTTTGCTATGCAGAAGCTTTTAAATTTAATTAGGTTCCATTTGTTTTTGCTTTTATTTCCTTTGCTTTAGGAGATCTGAAAAAATATTGCTACGATTTATGTCAAAGAACATTCTGCCTATGTTTTCCTCCAGGAGTTTTATGGTTTCTGGTCTTACATTTAGGTCTTTAGTCCATTTTGAGTTTATTTTTGTATATGGTTTTAGAGAATGTTCTAATTTCATTCTTTTACATGTAGCCATCCAGTTTTCCTGCCACCACTTATTGAAGAGACTGTCTTTTCGCCATTGTATATTTTTGCCTCATTTGGCATAGACTAATTGACCATAAGTGTATGGGTTTATTTCTGAGCTTTCTATCCTGTTCCATTGATCTATGTGTCCTTTTTTTGTGCCAGTACCATACTCTTTTGATGACTGTAGCTTTTTTTTCGAATTGATTTCTCTTGTTCCTTTTTACTTTTTAAAAAATATTTATTTATTTATTTATTTTTCTGCGCCAGGTCTTAGTTGCTGCGTGTGGGATCTTCGTTGTGGCATGAGGGCTCTTTTAGTTACGGCATGCAGGTTCTTAGTTGCAGCATGCAGGATCTAGTTCCCTGACCAGGGATTGAACCTGGGCCCGCTGCACTGGGAGCATGGAACCTTAACCACTGAACCACCAGGGAAGTTCTTCTTTCTCAAGATGGCTTTGGCTATTTGGGGTCTTTTGTGTTTCCATACAAATTTTAAAACAATTTGTTCTATTTCTGTGAAAAATGCTATTGGTATTTTTTTTAAGAGATAAACTTTATTTATTTATTTATTTATTTGGTTGCACCGGGTCTCAGTTGTAGCGTGTGGGCTCCTTAGTTGTGGCATGCGAACTCTTAGTTGCAGCATGCATGTGGGATCTAGTTCCTTGAGGAGGGATCGAAGCCAGGCCCCCTGCATTAGGAGTGCGGAGTATTAAGCACTGAGCCACCAAGGAAGTCCTGCTATTGGTATTTTGATAGGGATTGCATTTAATCTATAGATTGCCTTGGGTAGTATGGTCATTTTAATGATATTGATTCTTCAATCCAAGAACACAGTATATCTTTCCATCTGTTTTTGTCGTCTTAAATTTCTTTCATCAGCATCTTATAGTTTTCAGAGTACAAGTCTTTGGCCTCCTTAGGTAGGTTTATTCCTACATATTTTAGTCTTTTTGATGTGATGGAACTGGCTTCATTTTTTTATTGAAGTATAGTTGATTTACAGTGTTAGTTTCAGGTGTATAGCATAGTGATTCAGTATTTTTACAGGTTATACTCCATTAAACGTTATTACAAGATAATGGTTATAATTCCCTGTGTACAATATATCCTTGTTGCTTATCTGTCTTATACACAGTAGTTTGTATCTCTTAATCCTCACCCCTAACTTGCCCCTCACCTTCCCTCTCCCCTCTGGTAACCATTAGTTTGTTTTCTGTATCTTTGAGTCTGTTTCTATTTTGCTATGTACATTCATTTGTATTTTTTATATTCCACATATGCAGTATTTGTCTTTCTCTGTCTGACTTATTTCAGTAGGCATAATATTCTCTAGGTCCAACCATGTTGCTGCAAATGGCAGAAGTTCATTCTTTTTTATTGCTGAGTAATATTTCATTGTGTATATATACCACATCTTCTTTATCTATTTTTCTGTTGATGGCCTCTTGGGTTGCTTTCATATCTTGGCTATTATACTGGTTTCTTTCACTTAGCAATATGCATTCAAGCCTCAAAGTGTTCTTCAAAAAATAATTCTTAGCTTTAAACAGAAAGACTAGAAATTAACACGATATGTGTGCAAATCAAGAACCTAGGAGGGCTTCCCTGGTGGCACAGTGGTTGAGAGTCTGCCTGCCGATGCAGGGGACACAGGTTCGTGCCCCGGTCCAGGAAGATCCCACATGCCATAGAGCGGCTGGGCCCGTGAGCCATGGCCGCTGAGCCTGTGCATCTGGAGCCTGTGCTCTGCAACGGGAGAGGCCACAACAGTGAGAGGCCTGCATACTGCAAAAAAAAAAAAAAAAAAAAAAAGAACCTAGGAAAAAATTCAGCCAAAGAAACCCAAGAAAAAAGATGAAAGAAATAAAACTATTATTCAAATTAATGCAATAAAAAAGGCCTAATTAGTAGTGACTAGTAGGGCAACCACAGTACTTGGCTAAGTGTGGATTTTCAGTTATAAGCTTACCAATATTCATATTCTTTATTCTTTAACATATAAGTCTCAGATGCGATTTATTAACCAATAGGTCATGAGAAATTGCCATTAAATTTGTGTTTAGATAGATTTTTTTTAAAACTGATAGTGATTTTGAATTTGTTGCCATTTTCTCAGGGAATATGGCTGAAACAGGTTCTGTTTCAGAGAACTGGAAGCAGAAACACAGATTATAAATTCTCTTCTTGTGTACAGAGGGGAAGGCAGGGGAGCCTTGGTGTTTATATTGACTCAAACCCAGGCAGCTTCACCACTTATTGTTATACTATCTAGACTCAAATCATGAGGAATAAAAGAACGTCATCAATCAGGACCTCAGACTCTGGGCCAGTCAGCAAGTGTCTCCCTTCAAGTAAAGAACACAGTATACATATTTGGGGTTGTATTAATTTAACATGAAGGAACTATCTGAAAAGGCTCATCAACACTAAACAGCACTAAAATTTTACAAATCAGGACCTAATCGTCTCTTGGTTCCCACATTCTCCTATCAAAGCTCAGGGCAGTGGGGCAGCAGAGCACATGTTTTTCAGGATGGAAGACACCATTGTTCACTCAGCAGTCTGAGCCCTGGTGGAAATCTCTGCAGTTAGACACATGAAGGAGAGTGGAGATGTGTTTAAAAAAAAAAAAAAAAAAAAAGCTACAGATGCAGTTGGAAGCATAGGGTATCCTCTGGATTTGAGATAAATTAAAATAGCAAAAGTAGAAAAGTATACTAGCATTGAAAGATATTTAATGGTTGACTTGGAAAAGGCCAGGCATCTTACCTTTTCTCTCCTACCTCTATATCCAGACTTGAGTACCATTTATTGTCAGGCTGTTGGTGGTGTTTTTTTCCACCTTTCACTGAATTTCTCCCACGGTTTAAGTGCCTCAGCATCTTGTTTATTTTATTTTGTCCCTTTCCTTTATAATTACAATTCTAGACTCCTCAAACTGGCTTCTGAAGCCTCTAGAATTTGACCTGACCATTGGTAACAATTTATCTTATTTCCCTAATACGTTCCCTAAAATCCAGGCAAAGCAGTCTCTTTGTGGAAACTATAGCTGTTATTTCCATGCCTAAAAATTCTACTTCCAGTTTTTCCTGGGTTATTCTTTCTCTTCTCTGACTTTCCAAGTCCTTGTCATCATTCCCTGATCTCTCCCTAAAGTTCCACACCTTTAATGAAAACTTTCTTGGCTAACCCTCTCCTCTATGGGGGCGTCCCCTTTGGCTCACCAGTAGCACTGAGAGACTGGGGTACAGAAATGAGCCTTTCGCCGTGGACTGTCTCAGTATTCTGTAAGGACTGCGTTGTTCTTCTCTATAATACTGTATGGAGCTTGAGAACAGGGATTAGAACACAAAATTTTGCTTCTTCCGAGAAAGACTCCCTGCAAATTGACATCACAAAACCAAGCACCCATTCTGGCTGGCCAGCAGGATGGTACACCTGCTTCTGAGATGTTTGCTTTCACACTTTATAGATTGATAAACAGGTACTTAGAGGATTTAACAATCCCAAACAATCAGCTGTGCGCCATACACAGAGCAAAGGCTCTGGTTTTTCAGAACCGTTTCTCTCAATTTGTTTTGGAAAAACTTAAGAAAACAATTGAAATGCTGTTGCTGCCAGTTTAGGATTTTACCAAGTGTGTGTGAGCTTTATTTTATTTTATTTTTTTAAAAATATGTCTTTGGCCGCACCGGGTCTTAACTGCAACATGCGGGATCTAGTTCCCTGACCAGGGATCGAACCCGGGCCCCTGCATGGGGAGCACAGAGTCTTAACCACTGGACCACCGGGGAAGTCCTGTAAGCTTTATTTTACATTGGCAATTTTAGGCCTCAAATATTTTTGTGGCACCAGATTTGTCCCTAGATTTTTATTCTTCTACCTATTACAGGATTTGGGTAGGTAAGATTTTTTAAATTTTTAACTGAGATAAGATTCAGGTAATATAAAATGTATCATTTTACCATTTTTAAAGTATACAATTCAATGGCTTTTGACACATTCACAATGTTCTGCAGCCATCATCACTGTCTAGTTCCAGAACATTTTTATTACCCCAAAAGGCAGCCCTTTATCACTAATAGGGAAGTTACTCCCTATTTCCCCCTTCTCCTTAGCCCCTGGCAACCACTAATTTGCCTTCTGTCTCTTTGGATTGGCTTATTCTGGATATTTCATATAAATGGAATGTGTGCGTGTTTGTGTGTGTGTTTTAACCATCATTCTATGAACGTGGTGTATTGTATTGATGGATTTTCCTGTGCTGAACCAGGAAACCACTCCGTCATAGTGTAAAATCCTTTTAACACGCTGCTGGATTTGGTTGCTAGCATTTTGTTGGGGGTTTTTCCATCTGTGTCCATAAAGGATATTGGTCTGTAGTTTTCTCGTGTTGTCTCTGTCAGGCTTTGCTATCAGGGTAGTACTGGCCTCACAGAATGAATTAGGAAGAGGTTTTGTAAGATTTTGAGAAGAATTGGTGTAAAATCTTTAAATGGTAGAAGTCCCCAGCAAAGCCATCTGATTTCCAGGCTTTACTTTGTTGGAAGGTTTTTGATTACTGACTCAATCGCCTTATTCGTATTGGTCTGTTCAGATTTCCTATTTATACAGGATTAAGGGTTTGTATGTTTCAAGCTATCTGTTCATCTAGGTTAACTAATTTGTTGACATAATAATTCACGGCATGCTCTATTTTTTTTTTTTTTTTTTTGCGGTACGCGGGCCTCTCACCGCTGTGGCCTCCCCCGTTGAGGAGCACAGGCTCTGGATGTGCAGGCTTAGCGGCCATGGCTCACAGGCCCAGCCGCTCCACGGCACATGGGATCCTCCCAGACCGGGGCACGAACCCGTGTCCCCTGCATTGGCAGGCGGACTCTCAACCACTGCGCCCCCAGGGAAGCCCGACGGCATGCTCTTATAATCCTTTTCGGTTCTGTAAAGTCATTAGTAACGGCCCACTTTAATTTCTAATTTTAGTCATTTGAGGCTCCTCTCTTTTTGTCTTGGTCAGTCTCGCTAAAAGTTTGTCGGTGTTGTTGCTCTTTTCAAAGAAACTTTTGGTTTCACTGATTTGTCTCTATTAATTTCTATTGTCTATGTTAATTTCCACTCTAATCTTAGTTCTTTTATCCTTGCTTCAAGTTTGAGTTTGCCCTTTTTCTAGTTTCCTAAGATCAAAGCTTAGGTTCATGATTTGAGATCTTCCTTGATTTGAGATCTTCTTTTAATTTTTTAATTTTTTAAAATCTATTTATTTTTGGCTGTGTTGTGTCTTCGTTGCTGCATGCGGGCTTTCCCTAGTTGTGGCGAGCGGGGGCTACTCTTTGTTGTGGCGCACGGGCTCAGCAGTTGTGGCTCGTAGTCTCAGTAGTTGCAGCGAGAGGGCTTAGTTGCTCCGCAGCATGTGGGATCTTCCCTGACCAGGGCTCAAACCGTGTGCCCTGCATTGGCAGGCAGATTCTTAACCACTGCACCACCAGGGAAGCCCCTAGATCTTCCTTCTTTTTAAACGTAGGCCTTGATAGCTATAAATTTCCTGAGCACTACTTTTGCTGTACACCATAAGTTTTGGTGTGTTTTCATTTCATTCATCTCAAAGCAATTTTAAATTGAATAGTCATTGGTTTCCTTTTAATCTAAATTAATTTTGACAAAAAATAAAAAAATTAATTTTGATCTTTTAGTTTTTAAAGTGGAATCAACCAGAAGGCAAGGGTGTATGGGAAATAATTTTCCAGCATTGCTAATATAAACTCAAATTTTAGATTCCTTTTTTTCACGTTTTACATTTTTTGGAGTGTAACAGGCTCTGTTGTTTACAAGGTTGAGTTGAAAAATTATCTGCCCCCTCTGTGTTTTAAAATTCCCATGTTCCCCATTTGATTTTAGCTGTCATAATGAGACAGAAAGCATCAGAAAACTTCCTTGCACCTGTGGTGGAAACCTTAGCAGCAGGCATTCATTGCTCCATTCAAAGCATTTTCTAGTTTCCCTTGCGATTTCTTCTTTGACCCATTGGTTGTTTGCAAGTGTGTTGTTTCCACACATCTGTGGAATTTCCAGTTTTCCTTGTTACTGATCTCTAGTTTCATTTTATTGTGGTCAGACAGAGAAGATACCTGGTATGATTTCAATCTTTTAGTATTTATTGATAACTTTTCTATGGCCCTACATATCTTGGAGAATATTCCACATGCACTGGAGAAGCATGTGTATTCCAGTTGTTGGGTGGGGTGTTCTGTGCATGTCTGTTGGGTCTGGTTGGTTTATAGTAATGCTCAAGTCCTCTGTTTCCTTATTGATCTTGTGTCTAGTTTCTCCATCCATTATTTAAGGTGGGGCATTGAAATCTTCAATTATTATTGTAGAACTATTCCTCCCTTCAGTTCTGTTAATTTTCTACTTCATATGTTGTGGGGCACTGTTATTAGGTGTGTATGTAATTGTTACATCTTCTTGATGGATTAACCCTTTTATCAACATAGAATGTCATTGTCTCTTGAAACAGTTTTTGACTTGAAGTCCAATAATGTGATAGTAGTATAGCTGCCTCATCCTGTTTTGGTTATTATTTGCATGGAATATCCTTTTTTCCATTCATTCACTTTCAACCTGTTTGTGCCTTTGGCTCTAAAGTGAGTATCTCTGAGATAGCATATAGTTTGATCATGTGTTTTTTAATCTATTCTGCTGGTGTCCCTCTTAATTGGAGAGCTTAATCCATCTGTATTCGAAGTAATTACTGATAAGAAAGGACATACTTTTCCAACTGTGGTATTTTCTGTATAGCTTATATAAGTTTTGTTCCCCAATTCATCCAATACTGCCTTCTTTTGTGTTTTTTTCAAGTGTATCATATTTTTCTCAAAATATAAATTCTGTATATTTCTGTATATACATATTTACATATGTACAGGATATACTTCTGTATATTTTTTCTAGTTATTTTCTTCAAAATTACCCTGGAGATTATAATTATCATCTTAATTTTCTAACAATCTAGTTTGAATTAATGCCAACTTAATTTCAGTAGCATATAAAAATTATTCTATACAATTCCATCCCATCTTATGTTGTGTTGTCACAACTTATATCTTTATACAGTACGTGCTCATTAACAGGTTTATGATTATTGTTTATTCATGTTTTTTGTTTTTTGTTTTGTCAGTACGCGGGCCTCTCACTGTTGTGGGCTCTCCCGTTGTGGAGCACAGGCTCCAGACGCGCAGGCCCAGCGGCCATGGCTCACGGGCCCAGCCGCTCCCCGGCATGTGGGATCTTCCCGGACCGGGGCACGAACCCGTGTCCCCTTCATCGGCAGGCAGACTCCCAACCACTGCGCCACCAGGGAAGCCCTATTCATTTGTCTTTTAAATCACATATGAGAAAGAAAGTTACAAGCCAAAGATATGATGATACTGACTTCATACTTAACTATGCAGCTACCTTTACTGGCATTATTATTATCATTTTGTATGGCTTCAGGTTACTATTCCAGTGTCCTTTCGTTCCAGCCTTGAGCATTTCTTGTAGGTCATGTCTATTAGTTATGAAATCCCTCAGACCTTCTGAGAATGTCTTAACTTCTCTACTTTTGCCAGACATAGAATTCTTGGTTGACCTTTTTTTTCTTTCAAGCACATTAAATATACCATCCCGCTGCCTTCTGGCATCCATGGTGTCTAACAAAAACCGGAGTCAATCTTACTGAGGATCTCTCATACATGGCACGTCTCTTTCCATGTTTTCAAGATTCTCTTTCGACAGTCTGACCACGTGTCCTGGTGTGGACTGTGAAGTTGAGCCAGACACATGCCATCAGTTCCTTGACAAGTGCCCAGTACTGCCCCCTGGGAGTGACTCTCATGGCTTTTGTGTCTGCACTGTTATTCTTCCTTTTCCCTAAGAAATGGCCTGTTTACAGATCAGTATATTTCTCAGCCTGCCTCCCTGCCCATATAAACGTAGGCGTTTTTCTCTGTCCTTTTCAGACTAAGCTGGTGTTTCTATTTCAAATGTCTTGGGTTTCCTATGCCTCTTACTGAATTTCACTCCATTAGATGAAACCAAACCTACAAACCTTTTCAAGTCAGGCCCCTCTCTGGTTTGGGTTGAGTGTAGGGTGCCGTGGGATGATACCCTTAAAACTCATAGAAGCCATTTTGTGGAGTTGGTAGCGTCTAGGAGCCGCACACTGAAATCTTCTGAAGTCTTAAAGGTTTTCATAGCTGCAACCTTGAGATGATCCTTACCTTAAAGGCCACTTGTTTAGAGCAAAACCACTGTGGATGGGAACACAATGAAGGAGGTATGGTTGAGAATCTTCAAATATGATTAAATACCTTTTCACTATGATAAATAGCCTTGTGGTTGGAGAACTACTAAGTTCTAACTCTTGAGGGTGTGTGGCTAAGGGACCTTAGACCAGTTACTGGATGGTTGGCATGAGGGCTGGGCATGGGGTGGAGTGCCAAGGAGCACAACTGGAAGTTCTAACCCTAATGTTACAGGGCTGATTTGGGAATGTGGCTTCAAGTCTTATTCCTGTTACCGAAGGGCTTAGGAGGGCACCTGCTTACAGGCTGTCTCATTATCAGAGCACCATGTTCTTGGTGATCTGAATGGGTGTGACTGGAGACCCAAGGTTGTCATAGCCAGAGGACCAGGCTCTGGGACTGGAGTGCTGGGGACAATATATTGTCAAGGGGGCCCCAAGACATGAGGACTAGGGACCAAAGCCTGAAAAAAAGCAATAAAGGTAGTTAGGGGATGATTCAGCAAAGGCAACAATGTAGATGTTTCAGAGCCAGGAGGAGAGGGGCACGAAAGGGGGCTACAGATGAGAGGGGTGGCTGGGGGAAGCCATATGTCCTGGAAGATTCCCTCCCCTCACCTGAATCCCCTGAATACAGTCCCCAGATTCTCTCCCTATACAGGGGACCAGACTTTTCCAATAAATACAGAGTGACTCAGTTCTTATGTCTTATAAGGAATTGAATTTTTATGGAATAGTGGACTCAGCAGCTCAAGATTTCCGTAACACTCCTTATTACCTATCTTTATAGAGGAATGAATGAGGTACACAGCCACGGTTTGTAAAGAAGCAGTTTATTAGAACAAAAGACCACAAAACATGAAGACGTAGCATGGAGGAAGTAAACGAAGTCAAGTGTCCTTTGACCACTTACGGAATGCGTTTCATGAAAGTGTAAGATGTTTGTTTATTCAGTCCTCACCACCATCTTCACTCTCAAAGAGAGTGTAAGGGGTCAGAAGATTGCTCTGAGTAGGCCTCAGGGTCAGACTGAAGTCGCAGTTTGTGGTGGGCAGACTTCATCCTCCTGTGTCTGCTGAGGTGAGACTTCTGGCTAAAGCCTTGTCCACACATCTTGCACACATAAGGCTTCCTGCCGTGGTGTGTCATATGATGTAAGATGAGGTGTGACTTTGGGGGAAAGCCTTGGCCACACTCTCTGAAAAAACAGGGCTTTTCTTCCGAGTGTACCCATTTGTGTGTGATTAAAGCTGACTTATTGCTAAAGCCAAGTCCACACTGCCTGCAGGTGTAAGGCTTTTCCCTCGAGTGTTTCCGCCTGTGCCGGATGAGACCTGCCTGGTGACTGAAGCCTCGCCCACACTCCCTGCACACGTACGGCTTTTCTCCTGAGTGTGTCCTCTGGTGTGCAACAAGGTTGGACTTCTGGCTGAAGCCTCGCCCGCACTCCTCACACACCATGGGCTTTTCCCCTGAGTGTGTCCTCTGGTGTCTGATGAGATTTGACTGCTGGCTGAAGCCTCGCCCACAGTCCTTACACACAATGGGCTTATCCCCTGAGTGTATGTTCTGGTGTCTGTTGAGGTGTGATTTGAGACTGAAGCCTCGCCCACACACCCCACACACGTAAGGCTTCTCCCCAGTGTGTGTCCGCCTGTGTGAGATGAGGGTTGAATTCTGGCTGAAGCTGTGCCCACACACGCCACACACATAAGGCTTCTCCTTGGAGTGTGTCCTCTGGTGGTTGACAAGGGTGGTTCTCTGCCTGAAGCACCGCCCACACTCCTTGCAGGCATAAGGCTTCTCCCCGGAGTGTGTCCTCTGGTGTGAGATGAGGTTCGACCTGTCGCTGAAGCCCAGTCCACAGTCACTGCACACGATGGTCTTCTCTTCCAAGTGCGTCCTCTGGTGTCTGACGACAGCTGACTTCTGGCTGAAGCCTTTCCCACATTCCTGGCACACGTAGGGCTTCTCCCCAGAGTGTGTCCGCTGGTGTATGATGAGGTTTGACTTCTGGCTGAAGCCTCGTCCGCACTCGCTGCACATGTAAGGCTTCTCACCTGAGTGTGTCCTCTCGTGTATGATGAGTGTCGACTTCCGGTTAAAGCCTCGCCCACACTCCCTGCACACGATGGGCTTCTCCCCCGAGTGTGCCTTCTGGTGTCTGGCAAGGCTTTTCTTTAGGCTAAAGCCCTTCTCACACACCCCGCACACATACGGCTTCTCCCCTGAGTGTATCCTCTGGTGACTGAGCAGGTTTGTCATCTTGCTGAAGCCCAGTCCACACTCCCCACAATTGACTGTTCCAAACCCTAAGACTTCTATCCTCTTCAACAGTCTGTCTGTTTCCTCGGGGTTCCCCGTCTGAGCTGGGCTGGCCGCTACCTCCACACCTTGGATGCCATCCCCAGAGGTGACCGGCTGCCGCTGGGGTGGCGGCCTGGGGAACGCGCCTGAAGTCCTTTTCTTTGTCTTTCCAAACAAAGGCTGGGTGCCTTCTCTCTCCTGACCTTCTGCTTTATCGTTCCAGGGACTTCCATCAGAGGCTTGCTGCTGCTGCTGCTGCTGCTGCTGCTGGTCCCCAGGGCACGGATCTCCTGGCCGGACAGGCTCTTCTGCACACCAGCACGTGAAGATCCAGGGAGGGTGACTACACAGCATGTGCTGCTGCATGCGGAACTGCTGACTGGAGAAGTCCGGAGGGCGGAAGGGACCGAGGTGGAGTTCTGGCTTTGGTTCTCCTGCAGAGAGAGGAGCGTGAGTCAGAACTGAGACCCGAGGCAGCCGGAGCAGTTCTGCCTCATCTGATGTTAAGACTTGATACCCTGTTCTTCCAAATGCTTAGAACTTATGGGCTACCCGGCAAGACTTCCTTCACAGGACCTGCTACATTTACCTCCTAATGCCCAGCCACCACAGTGATAGAAACTGGGCCCAAACGATATTCTATGACAGAGATCTAACCACAGGACCCTCGTGGAAGGGTCTTGTCTCCCCTGTTTCCCTAGGAGAATGGGGTGGAAGGAGAGCAGTCATTCAGACTGGAGGGCCCCTGGTGGAGGAGGCAGCATAGTCGCGGTTAAAGAGATCACAAGCGAAAACACCTGAAATGGAGTGTCCCACCTCACTAACAAATATTCATTAGAGGATTACTTTGTACCAGAATTTCTACAAGGCAGTAGGCTCTCTGCAATAAACAACACATACATAGTCTAGGCGCCCCCCCCCCGCCAGTGACTGGTGCCCCTGACCAATTCAAGCCATGTTAACTTCCATAATTAATCTAAATAAAAATTTCCCCAGGGGGAGGAACCAAGATGGCAGAGTAGAAGGACGTGCTGTCACTCCCTCTTGCGAGAACACCAGAATCACAGCTGGTTGCTGGACAATCATCGACAGGAAGACACTGGAACTCACCAAAAAAGATACCCCACATCCAACAACAAAGGAGAAGCCACAATGAGACGGTAGGAGGGGCGCAATCACAGTAAAATCGAATCCCATAACTGGTGGGTGGATGACTCACAGACTGGAGAACACTTATACCACAGAAATCCACCCACTGGAGTGAAGGTTCTGAGCCCCACGTCAGGCTTCCCAACCTGGGGGTCCGGCAACGGGAGGAGGAATTCCTAGAGAATCAGACTTTGAAGCCTAGTGGGAATTGACTGCAGGACTTCAATAGGACTGGGGGAAACAGAGACTCCACTCTTAGAGTGCACACACAAAGTAGTGTGCGCATCGGGACCCAGGGGAAGGAGCAGTGACCCCAGGCGAGACTGAACCAGACCTACCTGCTAGTGTTTGAGGGTCTCCTTCAGAGGCAGGGGGTGGCTGTGGCTCACCGTGGGGACCAGGACAATGGCAGTAGAAGTTCTGGGAAGTACTCCTCAGTGTGAGCCCTCCCCGAGTCTGCCATTAGCCCCAGCAAAGAGCCCAGATAGTCTCCAGTGTTGCGTAGCCTCAGGCCAAACAACCAACAGGGAGGGAACCCAGCCCCACCCATCAGCAGTCAAGTGGATTAAAGTTTTACTGAGCTCTGCCCACCAGAGCAACAGACAGCTCTACCCACCACCAGTCCCTCCCATCAAGCCTCTTAGATAGCCTCATCCACCAGAGGGCAGACAGCAGAAGCAAGAAGAACTACAATCCTGCAGCCTGTGGAAAAAAAAAAAACCACCTTCACAGAAAGACAAGATGAAAACGCAGAGGGCTATGTACCAGATGAAGGAACAAGATAAAACCCCAGAAAAACAACTAAATGAAGTGGAGATAGGCAAACTTCTAGAAAAAGAATTCAGAATAATGATAGTGAAGATGATCTGGGACCTCGGAAAAACAATGGAGGCAAAGATCGAGAAGGTGCAAGAACTGTTTAACAAAGACCTAGAAGGATTAAAGAACAAACAAACAGAGATGAACAATACAATAACTGAAATGAAAACTACACTAGAAGGAATCAATAGCAGAATAACTGAGGCAGAAGAACGGATAAGTGACCTGGAAGACAGAATGGTGGAATTCACTGCTGTGGAACAGAATAAAGAAAAAAGAATGAAAAGAAATGAAGACAGCCTAAGAGACCTCTGGGACAACATTAAACGCTACAACATTCACATTATAGGGGTCCCAGAAGGAGAAGAGAGAGAGAAAGGACCAGAGAAAATATTTGAAGAGATTATAGTCGAAAACTTACCTAACATGGGAAAGGAAATAGCCACCCAACTCCAGGAAGCACAGCGAGTCCCATACAGGATAAACCCAAGGAGAAACACACTGAGACACATAGTAATCAAATTGGCCAAAATTAAAGACAAAAATTATTGAAAGCAGCAAGGGAAAAATGACAAATAATATACAAGGGAACTCCCATAAGGTTAACAGCTGATGTCTCAGCAGATACTCTACAAGCCAGACGGGACTGGCATGATAAAGTGATGAAAGGTAAGAACCTACAACCAAGATTACTCTACCTGGCAAGGATCTCATTCAGATTCGATGGAGAAATCAAAAGCTTTACAGACAAGCAAAAGCTAAGAGAATTGAGCACCACCAAACCAGCTCTACAACAAATGCTGAAGGAACTTCTCTAAGTGGGAAACACAAGAGAAGAAAAAGACCTACAAAAACAAACCCAAAACAACTAAGAAAATGGTCACAGGAACATACATACTGATAATTACCTTAAACATGAATGGATTAAATGCTCCAACCAAAAGACACAGGCTTGCTGAATGGATACAAAAACAAGACCCATATATATGCTGTCTACAAGAAACCCACTTCAGACCTAGGGACACATACAGACTGAAAGTGAGGTGATGGAAAAAGATATTCCATGCAAATGGAAATCAAAAGAAAGCTGGAGTAGCTATACTCATATCAGATAAAATAGACTTTAAAATAAAGAATGTTACAAGAGACAAGGAAGGACACTACATAATGATCAAGGGATCCATCCAAGAAGAAGATAGAACAATTATATATGCACCCAACATAGGAGCACCTCAATACATAAGGCAACTGCTAACAGCTATAAAAGAGGAAATTGACAGTAACACAATAATAGTGGGGGACTTTAACACCTCACTTACACCAATGGACAGATCATCCAAAATGAAAACAAATAAGGAAAGAGAAGCTTTAAATGACACAATAGACCAGATAGATTTAATTGATATTTATAGGACATTCCATCCAAAAACAGTAGATTAACTTTCTTCTCAAGTGCGCACGGAACATTCTCCAGGATCACATCTAGGGTCACAAATCAAGGCTCAGTAAATTTAAGGAAACTGAAATCACATCAAGCATCTTTTCTGACCACAACGCTATGGGATTAGAAATGAATTACAGGGGAAAAAACGTAAAAAACACAAACACATGGAGACTAAAAAATACGTTACTAAATAACCAAGAGATCACTCAAGAAATCGAAGAGGATATCAAAAAATACCTAGAGAAAGATGACAAGGAAAACACGACGATCCAAAACCTATGGGATGCAGCAAAAGCAGTTCTAAGAGGGAAGTTTATAGTTATACAAGCCTACCTCAAGAAACAAGAAAAATCTCAAGTAAACAATCTAACCTTACACGTAAAGGAACTAGAGAAAGAAGAACAAACAAAACCCAAAGTTAGCAGAAGGAAAGAAATCATAAAGATCAGAGCAGAAATAAATGAAATAGAAACAATAGCAAAGATCAATAAAACTAAAAGCTGGTTCTTTGAGAAGATAAACAAAATTGATAAACCATTAGCCAGACTCATCAAGAAAAAGAGGGAGAGGACTCAAATCAATAGAATTAGAAATGAAAAAGGAAAAGTTACAACAGACACTGCAGAAACACAAATCATCCTAAGAGACTACTACAAGCAACTCTATGCCAATAAAATGGACAACCTGGAAGAAATGGACAAATTCTTAGAAAGGTATAACCTTCCAAGACTGAACCAGGAAGAAATAGAAAATATGAACAGACCAATGACAAGTAATGAAATTGAAACTGTGATTAAAAATCTTCCAACAAACAAACGTCCAGGACCAATGGCTTCACAGGTGAATTCTATCAAACATTTAGAGAAGAGCTAACACCTATACTTCTCAAACTCTTCCAAAAAATTGCAGAGGAAGGAACACTCCCAAACTCATTCTATGAGGCCACCATCACCCTGATACCAAAACCAGACAGATACTACAAAAAAAAATTAAAAATTACAGACCAATATCACTGATGAATATAGATGCAAAAATCCTCAACAAAATACTAGCAAACAATCCAACAACACTTTAAAAGGATCATACAGCATGATCAAGTGGGATTTATCCCAGGGATGCAAGGATTCTTCAATACACACAAATCAATCAATGTGATACACCATATTAACAAATTGAAGAATAAAAACCATATGATCATCTCAATAGATGCAGAAAAAGCTTTTGACAAAATTCAACACCTATTTATGATAAAAACTCTCCAGAAAGTGGGCATAGAGGGAACCTACCTCAACATAATAAAGGCCAGATACGACAAACCCACAGCAAACATCATTCTCAATGGTGAAAAACTGAAAGCATTTCCTCTAAGATCAGGAGCAAGACAAGGATGTCCACTCTCACCACTATTATTCAACATAGTTTTGGAAGTCCTAGCCACTGCAATCAGAAAAGAAAAAGAAATAAAAGGAATACAAATTGGAAAAGAAGAAGTAAAACTGTCACTGTTTGCAGATGACATGATATTATACATAGAGAATCTTAAAGATGCCACCAGAAAACTACTAGAGCTAATCAATGCATTTGGTAAAGTTGCAGGATACAAAATTAATGCACAGAAATCTCTTGCATTCCTATACACTAATGATGAAAAATCTGAAAGAGAAATTATGGAAACACTCCCACTGACCATTGCAACAAAAAGAATAAAATACCTAGGAATAAACCTACCTAGGGAGACAAAAGACCTGTAGGCAGAAAACTATAAGACACTGATGAAAGAAATTAAAGATGATACCAAGAGATGGTGAGATATACCATGTTCTTGGATTGGAAGAATCAATATTGTGAAAATGACTATACTACCTAAAGCAATCTACAGATTCAAAGCAATCCCTATCAAATTACCAATGGCATTTTTTACAGAACTAGAACAAATCATCTTAAAATTTGTATGGAGACACAAAAGACCCCGAATAGCAAAAGCAGTCTTGAAGGAAAAAAACGGAGCTGGAGGAATCAGACTCCCTGACTTCAGACTATACTACAAAGCTACAGTAATCAAGACAATATGGTACTGGCACAAAAACAGAAACATAGATCAATGGAACAAGATAGAAAGCCCAGAGATAACCCATGCACCTATGGTCAGCTAATCTATGATAAAGGAGGCAAAGATATACAATGGAGAAAAGACAGTCTCTTCAATAAGTGATGCTGGGAAAACTGGACAGCTACATGTAAAAGAATGAAATTAGAACACTCCCTAACACCATACACAAAAGTAAACTCAAAATGGATTCAAGACCTAAATTCAAGACTGGACACTATAAAACTCTTAGAGGAAAACATTGGAAGAACACTCTGTGACCTAAATCACAGCAAGATCTTTTTTGATCCACCTCCTAGAGTAATGGAAATAAAAACAAAAATAAACAAATAGGACCTAATGAAACTTAAAAGCTTTTGCACAGGAAAGGAAACCATAAACAAGACAAAAAGACTACCCTCAGAATGGGAGAAAATATTTGCAAAGGAATCAACGGACAAAGGATTAATCTCCAAAATACATAAACAGCTCATGCAGCTCAATATTAAACAAACAACCCAATCCAAAAATGGGCAGAAGACCTAAATAGACATTTCTCCAAAGGAGACACAGATGGCCAAGAAGCACATGAAAAGCTGCTCAACATCACTAATTATTAGAGAAATGCAAATCAAAACTACAATGAGGTATCACCTCACACCAGTTAGAATGGGCATCATCAGTAAATCTACAAACAACAAATGCTGGAGAGGGTGTGGAGAAAAGGGAGCCCTCTTGCACTGTTGGTGGGAATGTAAATTGATACAGCCACTATGGAGAACAGTATGGAGGTTACTTAAAAAACTAAAAATAGAATTACCATATGATCCAGCAATCCCACTACTGGGCATATACCCAGAGAAAACCATAATTCAAAAAGACACATGCACCCCAATGTTCACTGCAGCACTATTTACAATAGCCAGGTCATGGAAGCAACCTAAATGCCCATCGACAGACGAATGGATAAAGAAGTTGTAGTACATATATACAATGGAATATTACTCAGCCATAAAAAGGAACGAAACTGAGTCATTTGTTGAGACGTGGATGGATCTAGAGACTGTCATACAGAGTGAAGTAAGTCAGAAAGAGAAAAACAAATATCGTATATTAACGTATGTATGTGGAACCTAGAAAAATGGTACAGATGAACCGGTTTGCAGGGCACAAGTTGAGATACAGATGTAGAGAACAAATGTATGGACACCAAGGGAGCAAAACCGCGGTGGGGTGGGATGGTGGTGTGCTAAATTGCGTGATTGGGATTGACATGTATACACTGACGTATATAAAATTGATGACTAATAAGAACCTGCAGTATAAAAAAATGAAAAAAACAATACTAAACTTTCTTCGGGTTATTTGTATGGAAATATGTTAATACAAATGTTTCAGACATTACATGAAATTTCTAAAAAACTTATATGTTCTGGTATAACGTTATAAGTCATAATTCTAGTTATTACTTTAAAATGTATATCTCAGAAATAACTAAATTTCCTTGTCAATTGCATTATTATGAACTTTCATCAAATCTTTTAACCGTGGTCATTTTTAAGTCTTTTGTCATTTACAGACGGTTCTGGGTGTACTCTGATGCTTTTGCAAAAATGTTCCTATAAAAGGGTTTCATCTTCAAGGAATTCATGGAAAAGACTCTGTCAAGTACAGGTTTCTGGTAACTGACTATACTGCTGAACTGAATGAATAAGCATTTTCAGAACTCTACTGGAAAACGGATGAATTCATAAAAGTGCTAACAAAAGATCAAGATGAAAAAAAATTAATTACATGGGACTGAGTGAACTGATGAGGATGATTATAATTTTTGTGACTTTCTGTTTGAATAAAAAAAAATCCCCCCCCAAAAAAAAGAATGATGGGGAGTCAATGGGTGAGTCGAATCTGGCACCAACAGAACAAAGAAATACAAGTTGAAAACTATAGATTATGTGAATTTTCTTATAGCATTGCCTGCCATCTGGGTATAGGAGTGGAAATCAATTGTTGGAAAAAAAAAGGGTGGCTATGATAGGTCAACAGAAACAAATGAGAATGCTGGTAAGAAATGGAGATGAAGCAAGAGACTGAGGAAAAGTTACTGGCTTAGAAAAGTGCAATAAGCTTGATTTAATGGGAGAGGATGGAAGGATAAGGAAACAACAAAATGGGAGAATTTTAGAGTTTAAGGTATCAGAGGTGGCAAGAAGCTGGGGTTATATTCCCTAACGGTAAGAAAGAGAACTAACTCTGAGGTCAGAGTGTCCAATATGGTACACAACCCCAAGATGGTAACAAAGGAAGGAGGTGAAATACAAATGCAGCCAGGTATTAAAATCAATAAAGACAGAGAGAGAGTATCTTAGAGGTCAGTGGAAAATATGGACTAGGATAGGTGACAGACAATTTCAAATAGGGAGAAGTTACTGAAGGAGAATAGGTCTTTTTTATTTTAAGAGACATACAATGTACTGTAAACATTTTTAATTTTCTCATTGAAACTGTCAATATTAAGAAATTTACTTGGAATCACACACACACAAAAAATTTCCCCAGAAATCAATATAAAATTTTTTTCTTATATACCTCTTTGTAAGGAGATGTCAACACTGAGTGCATTGTTTCATCACAGCTGGTTCTAGTCAGCTGAAGACTATAAATGATCACACAGTTTGAGAATCCAGGTACAGATATTGCTGTATCTACCTGAACAGTTGCCTTGATCAGTGAACTGAACTTTCAAAAACCAACTGTGTACACATCTACATTCTAGAATTATTCCATCCTGTATAATACGCTACTGTCTTCAGAGATAGGGCCTTTAAAGAGGTCATAAGGCTCTAATCCAATATGACTGGTGACCTCCTTGTAAGAGGCGGAGGAGCCGGGATGTGCAGGCACAGAGGAAAGGCCAGGTGAGGATAGAGCAAGAAGGCAGCCATTTTCAAGCCAAGGAGACAGGACTCCTGTGTAACCGAATCTGCCAGCACCCTGATGAGCCAAGAACTGTGAGCCTCCAAAAACACAGAAAAAACTCTTGTGCTTGTGCCACCCAGTGTGGTATTTTCTTTTAGCAGCCTCCTAAGCTAAGACAGATGCTTTCTTCCTTTGCCCTGACCTTTCCTATCACTGTAGTCAAGAACCTCTGCATATGCCCCAGAGTTCGCCCCTAAGTAAGTCCCATGAAACTGATCAGTTATTACAGTAAATGTGAAAGGGCAAAAGTCCCTATTCAAAGACAACAGTTGGTCTGGCATAAAATGCAATACCAGCTACAAACCACCAAAATCACATTAAATACCATACCAACCCACCCCCACCCAAAACAAACAAAAAACCACAACAAAGTGGGTGCTAAGACTAACAAGAAATAAGGGAAAGTTAAAGGAATATCACAAGGAACAAAGAATTTTAAAAACTTCATTAATGAATGAGATAAAATTGTCATGAAACTTTACATGCCTAACAGTACACTGAAATGGAATTTAAGGCAAACACTTAGAAATAAATGGAGGACTTGATATAAATTACATGACATTGGGGAGCTTTATGACTCTTAGCAGACAAAAAACAAGAATATAAATAACTTGAAAAATAGAAATAGTTTCTATTATATATGCTATATTCCCATGATTCTAAGATAAAATTAACTGTAAGCTTCTTTTAAATTTAATAAAACTGAGAAATAGAAAATTTCCTACACAAAAAAAAAAACATATACTTCTCTGTGTATGAAACATTTATAAAATTGTCAAAAGTATTTTAAAAACTAAAAAACACACAATTCCATGGAGTTCCCTGGCGATCCAGTGGTTAAGACTGCGCTTCCAATGCAGAGGGCGTGGGTTCAATTCCTGGTCAGGGAACTAAGATCCCACGTGCCACATGACATGGCCAAAAGATGGGAAAAAAAACAACAAAACCCCCCCAACCCCCCCCAAAAAAACAAACAAAACACAATTCCTTAAAGTTATCTATACCTCTATCATTTAAAAAGAATGCCAAGTAAAAAACGCTCCCGGAAACACTTTGCCCCACTCTCTCCAATTCTATCCCCACCAAGGTAAGCACTGGTCACAGTAAACAATAATTTACACATCTGTGTTCACATAAACATACTGATATACAGTCTTTCACACACTTCTCTTTTTTTTTTTTTTTTTTTTTTTTGTGGTACGCGGGCCTCTCACTGTTGTGGCCTCTCCCGCTGCGGAGCACAGGCTCCGGACGCGCAGGCTCAGCGGCCATGGCTCACGGGCCCAGCCGCTCCGCGGCATGTGGGATCCTCCCAGACCGGGGCACGAACCCGTGTCCCCTGCATCGGCAGGCGGACTCTCAACCACTGCGCCACCAGGGAAGCCCCACACACTTCTCTTAATAAAAAACTGAACTGTGTAATAAACACTGTTTTGCAATTTTTCATTTAAAAATGTATCCAAAGCTTTAAATGATACATTAAACAAGATGGACTTTATTGATATTTATAGGACATTCCATCCCAAAACAACAGAATACACATTCTTCTCAAGTGCTCATGGAACATTCTCCAGGACAGATCATATCTTGGGTCACAAATCAAGCCTTGGTAAATTTAAGAAAATTGAAATCATATCAAGTATCTTTTCCGACCACAATGCTATGAGACTAGATATCAATTACAGGAAAAGATCTGTAAAAAATACAAACACATGGAGGCTAAACAGTACACTACTTAATAACCAAGTGAGCACTGAAGAAATCAGAGGAAATCAAAAAATACCTAGAAAGAAATGACAATGGAGACACGACGACCCAAAACCTATGGGATGCAGCAAAAGCAGTTCTAAAAGGGAAGTTTATAGCAATACAATCCTACCTTAAGAAACAGGAAACATCTCAAATAAACAACCTAAGCTTGCACCTAAAGCAATTAGAGAAAGAAGAACAAAAAAACCCAAAGTTAGCAGAAGGAAAGAAATCATAAATATCAGATCAGAAATAAATGAAAAAGAAATGAAGGAAACAATAGCAAAGATCAATAAAACTAAAAGCTGGTTCTTTGAGAAGATAAACAAAATTGATAAACCATTAGCCAGACTCATCAAGAAAAAAAGGGAGAAGACTCAAATCAATAGAATTAGAAATGAAAAAGGAGAAGTAACAACTGACACTGCAGAAATACAAAGGATCATGAGAGATTACTACAAGCAACTCTATGCCAATAAAATGGACAACCTGGAAGAAATGGACAAATTCTTAGAAAGGTATAACCTTCCAAGACTGAACCAGGAAGAAACAGAAAATATGAACAGACCAATCACAAGCACTGAAATTGAAACTGTGATTAAAAATCTTCCAACAAACAAAAGCCCAGGACCAGATGGCTTCACAGGCGAATTCCATCAAACATTTAGAGAAGAGCTAACACCTATCCTTCTCAAACTCTTCTAAAATATAGCAGAGGGAGGAACACTCCCAAACTCATTCTACGAGGCCACCATCACCTTGATACCAAAACCAGACAAGGATGTCACAAAGAAAGAAAACTACAGGCCAATATCACTGATGAACATAGATGCAAAAATCCTCAACAAAATACTAGCAAACAGAATCCAACAGCACATTAAAAGGATCATACACCATGATCAAGTGGGGTTTATCCCAGGGATGCAAGGATTCTTCAATATACACAAATCAATCAATGTGATACACCATATTAACAAATTAAAGAATAAAAACCTACCATCATCTCAATCAATGCAGAGAAAGCTTTTGACAAAATTCAACACCCATTTATGATAAAAACCCTGCAGAAAGTAGGCATAGAGGGAACTTTCCTCAACATAATAAAGGCCATATATGACAAACCCACAGCAAACATCATCCTCAATGGTGAAAAACTGAAACCATTTCCATTAAGATCAGGAACAAGACAAGGTTGCCCACTCTCACCACCATTATTCAACATAGTTTTGGAAGTTTTAGCCACAGCCATCAGAGAAGAAAAAGAAATAAAAGGAATCCAAATTGGAAAAGAAGAAGTAGCGCTGTCACTGTTTGCAGATGACATGATACTATACATAGAGAATCCTAAAGATGCTACCAGAAAACTACTAGAGCTAATCAATGAATTTGGTAAAGTAGCAGGATACAAAATTAATACACAGAAATCTCTGGCATTCCTATACACTAATGATGAAAAATCTGAAAGTGAAATTAAGAAAACACTCCCATTTACCATTGCAACAAAAAGAATAAAATATCCAGGAATAAACCTACCTAAGGAGACAAAAGACCTGTATGCAGATTATAAGACACTGATGAAAGAAATTAAAGATGATACAAACAGATGGAGAGATATACCATGTTCCTGGATCGGAAGAATCAACATTGTGAAAATGATTATACTCCCCAAAGCAATCTACAGATTTAATGCAATCCCTATCAAACTACCACTGGCATTTTTCACAGAACTAGAATAAAAAATTTCACAATTTGTATGGAAACACAAAAGACCCCGAATAGCCAAAGCAATCTTGAGAACGAAAAATGGAGCTGGAGGAATCAGGCTCCCTGGCTTCAGACTATACTACAAAGCTACAGTAATCAAGACAGTATGGTACTGGCACAAAAACAGAAAGATAGATCAATGGAACAGGATAGAAAGCCCAGAGATAAACCCACAGACATATGGTCACCTTATCTTTGATAAAGGAGGCAAGAATATACAGTGGAGAAAAGACAGTCTCTTCAATAAGTGATGCTGGGAAAACTGGACAGGTACATGTAAAAGTATGAAATTAGAACACTCCCTAACACCAAACACAAAAATAAACTCAAAATGGATGAAAGACCTAAATGTAAGGCCAGACACTATCAAACTCTTAGAGGAAAACATAGGCAGAACACTCTATGACATAAATCACAGAAAGATCCTTTTTGACCCACCTCCTAGAGAAATGGAAATAAAACCAAAAATAAACAAATGGGACCTAATGAAACTTAAAAGCTTTTGCACAGCAAAGGAAACCATAAACAAGACCAAAAGACCACTCTCAGAATGGGAGAAAATATTTGCAAATGAAGCAACTGACAAAGGATTAATCTCCAAAATTTACAAGCAGCTCATGCAGCTCAATATCAAAAAAAACAAACATCCCAATCCAAAAATGGGCAGAAGACCTAAACAGACATTTCTCCAAAGAAGATATACGGATTGCCAACAAACACATGAAAGAATGCTCAACATCATTAATCATTAGATAAATGCAAATCAAAACTACAATGAGATATCACCTCACACCGGTCAGAACGGCCATCATCAAAAAATCTAGAAACAATAAATGCTGGAGAGGGTGTGGAGAAAAGACAACCTTCTTGCACTCTTGGTGGGAATGTAAATTGTTACAGCTACTATGGAGAACAGTATGGAGGTTCCTTAAAAAACTAAAAATAGAACTACAATACGACCCAGCAATCCCACTACTGGGCATGTACCCTGAGAAAACCATAATTCTAAAAGAGTCATGTACCAAAATGTTCATTGCAGCCCTATTTACAATAATCAGGACATGGAAGCAACCTAAGTGTCCATCAACAGATGAATTGATAAAGAAGATGTGGCACATATATACAATGGAATATTACTCAGCCATAAAAAGAAACGAAATTGAGTTATTTGTAGTGAGGTGGATGGACCTAGAGTCTGTCATACAGACTGAAGTAAGTCAGAAAGAGAAAAACAGATACCGTATGCTAACACATATATATGGAATCTAAGGAAAAAAAAAATAGTCATGAAGAACCTAGGGGCAGGAATAAAGACACAGACCCACTATAGAATGAGCTTGAGGATATGGGGAGGGGGAAGGGTAAGCTGTGACAAAGTGAGAGAGTGGCATGGACATATATACAGTACCCAACGTAAAACAGATAGCTAGTGGGAAGCAGCCGCATAGCACAGGGAGATCAGCTCAGTGCTCTGTGACCACCTAGAGGGGTGGGAAAGGGAGGATGGGAGGGAAGGAGATGCAAGAGGGAAGAGATATGGGAACATATGTATATGCATAACTGATTCACTTTGTTATAAAGCAGAAACTAACACACCATTGTAAAGCAATTATACTCCAATAAAGATGTTAAAAAATAAATAAATAAATAAATAAATAAAAATGTATCCACTAAGCATAGGAGTTATTCTGCTAAAGAAGGTAAAGGAAAATTTGCTCTTCATTAATGAACAGTTAGGAAATATCATCATGAAAATGGAAAATTATAATAAAAGTAAATGGAAATGACAAAACTGAAAAAATACCGTATCTAAAATGAAAAATTCACTGGCCAGAACTTAGTAGCATATTGGAGATGACAGATCAACAGAAATCAATCTGAAGAACAGAGAGGGAAAAAAAAAAAAAAAAAAAGACAGGCTCAACAACCTGTGGGACAATGTAAAAAGGACTAATACACATGTAACTGTAGTCCCCAAAAGGGGAAGAGAAGGGAACAGAAAAAGAAACATGATAGAATAATGTCCAAAAATTCCCCAAATTTGGCTCTAGCCATAAATTTATAGATTAAAAAATCTCAGCAAGCCCTAAGCAGGGAAAATACAAAGAAAAGCATGTTTCCTCTGTTACGTCACAGTCAAAGAGCTGAACACCGAACATATACAGAAAACTCTGAAAGTAGCCAGAGGTTTAAAAAGAAAAGGAACAAAAAAACCAAGGTAATAATTGTGTAAATGACAGCTGATTTCTCATCAGAAACAGTAGAGGCCAGAACAGGGGAACAGTATCTTTAAAGTGGTGAAAAAATAAGCCAATATAGAATTCTATATCCAGTTAGAATATCCTTTGAGAATGAAGATGAAATACACATTCAGAAAAACAAAATTTAAATGAATACACTGCCACCTGTACTACAAGAAATGCTAGACAACTAAAATGCCATCAGGTAGAAACTCAAATCTTCAGGAAAATAATGAAGAGCACAGAAAATGGTAAATTATCTGGATGAGTATAAAAACATTTTTTCTTTTGATTAAAAAATAAATACATATGAGTGTTTAAAACAAATATTTTAACATTGTATTAGGGAGTTTAGAAAGTATAGAGGTGCAGTACAAATGACAACTACAAAATAAAGCAAGTGGGGAAAAAGGTTTAATTTGAAGTGTGCAATTGCACTGTTCTTACATTTTACACAAACTGGTGTCCAGAATAAGTAGAAAAGGAAAAGTGAAGGCTGTATATTGTAATCCCTTTGAGCAGGGGTCAGCAAACTTTTTCTTAAATGGCCAAATAGTAACTAGTTTAGGCTCTGAGGGCTAAGAGACAAAATTGAGGATTATATAGGCACTTACATAATCGTTTAAAGTTTCACCCTCCTGGTGAAACCCTCCATTCTTATAATTTTTTTACAATTCCGTTTCAATTTCCCAGTTGGCTTTTTATAGCCTTCCTTCCTTCCACTGGGCTTGTCTTTTTTCTTTAGCTCACTCAGTTTTACTTCCACATTTTTGCTTGATCTTTTAAAAATACAGTAACAAGAGCAAGAAGCCTATGAATGTGGGAGAAAACTGAGTGAGGCAGAGAGGGCTAAAAGGGTAAGCTCGAGTGCAGATGAAGGGCTGGAAGGTCACACAGCGGGCAGCACACAGGGTGGCCCCGGGGCCAGCACAATAGCTTCCCTCCCCAGCACCTGAGCGAGGCCTTCTCGCCCACAACCCCCTGAGCTGCCCAGTGTTCCCCACTCACCCAGGCCAGTGGCAGGTGGGCATTTTCTCTCTTCTCTCCAGGTTTCCTTCCCTTGCTCCAGCTGGGTGATGAGTTTTGGTTTAGAAAATGGAATCCCTGCTCATAGGAAAAGAAAACAAGATGGCTGTAGGTTACAGGCTCAAAAGCCAGTTCCTGAACTCAGAGCCACACTGGGTGGGGACTTTCAACAGGTGTTGGGAAAGACCTGAGAGTGGGGAGCTCTCTGCTGGGGAGGTGAAACCAGGAAGACAGCTCACTGACCCTACTCCATCCTGGGGAGAGAACAACTCCCTCATTTAAAAGAAGTTAATAACTAGGAAGACATGTCATGCTTACCCAAGAGACTGGGAGAAAAGGCCTAGAAATGCAGATTATCACATACACAACACACAGACACATACATTTCAATTCTACAAAATCAGACCTTCTATGGGGAAAGAGGGAACAGAGTGTCTCTGCTTTTGAGTCCAACCCAAAGGCAAAGTCAGAAAGCAAGATAGCTGCTTCAAGCACAACCTAAAGTACCCATCAGCTGGGATACGGGTCCTGAGAGATGACAGGCTTACCCAGCGAGACCAGGTTGCTGTAGTTCTCCAGCATCACCTCCCGGTACAGGGACCTCTGAGCAGGGCTCAGCAGCATCCACTCCTCCTGGGTGAAATCCACAGCCACATCTCTGAATGCCATGTGTGCCTGTAACACAGAATACAGCCCTGCTCACCCAGGAGCCAGCCTTGCCCAGGCCTCAGGGTAAGGGGCAGGCAGAAGGCTGTCTGGCAGGAGGTAGGTGAGATATCTAGATCTTGTCTTTGACCCTGGTGCCCTGTGTTCCAAGACTTTTAATCCCTGTCACCACCGGGGCAGTGGCACTTAACCTACACATTCGAGATACTGAATGGGCTGCTTTGGAGAATACCTACAAAAAAAATGGAGTCTTTAACTTTCAGGAACGTTAGGCTGAGGGAAGAGCAAATAACATAAAAATTAAACAACAGTAAAGCAACAGACTTTAAGAATTTAAAAGAATAGTCAGAACATTTTTTTTTAAGCTTTGGTTCTTTTATTTATTTATTTATCTACCTATCTATCTATCTATCTATCTATCTATTTATTTATTTTTGGCTGCATTGGGTCTTCCTTGCTGCACGTGGGCTTTCTCTAGTTGCGGTGAGCAGGGGCTACTCTTTGTGGTACATGGGCTTCTCACTGGGTGGCTTCTCCTGTGGCGGAGCACAGGCTCTAGGCACGCGGGCTTCAGTAGTTGTGGCAAGCGGGCTCAGTAGTTGTGGCTCGCGAGCTCTAGAGCACAGGCTCAGTAGTTGTGGCGCACGGGCTGAGTTGCTCCACGGCATGTGGGATCTTCCCAGACCAGGGCTCAGACCCATGTCCCCTGCATTGGCAGGCGGATTCTTAACCACTGTGCCACCAGGGAAACCCTGAACAATGGTTTTAATGTTGAAGCATCAGAATGAAGTTAGTACAATTCAATTATGGCAAAGACCAAATACAACTCAGTCCTTCCCTTCAATCCCATGGCCCCTTCGGCCTTCCCTGGCCTGAGAGGCACAAGCAGCTAGTGGTAAAGAGCATGAACTTGAACACTACTGCCTTGGTTTGGGGCCCACCCCGCCATCAACTAGCACCTCTGTTTTCTCACTTACGAAATGTGGGTAACAGTCCATTAAACTTCCCATCCCACACTGTGGATGCTCAGCATGGACGTTCTTGGCTACTCGGTCTACAAATTCATCTCTTCGTGCCATTCTCATCTGCCTGCCCCATTTTACTATCTCTACCTCAACACTATTTCAAAATGGAGAGTGCACTGGAATATAGACATCAGGAAAGGTTTCATGAGAGGCCCAGGAACTTGGTCTTGAGGGAAGGGCAGGAATCAAGGGAAGACGAAGGTGCCAGGTATTCCTGATGAGGGCGTGTGGGGAGCAAAGCAGAGGACACTGTGGGCCAAGAAAGAGAGAGAGCCTGAATCACGGGAAGCAGGACCACTTGGGAGGAATAAAAGGCACCTAGTGGTAGAATACAGAATAGGTCGAGTGTAGTAGCAGCCTGTAGGTTTTAAATTTTTATTGTAAAATACACAGAAACATTTACTACTTTTACCATTTTTAAGTGCATATTTCTGTACATTAAGTATATTGACACTGTTGTACAACCACCACCACTTTCCATCTCCAGAACTTGTTCATCATCCCATGCTGAAACTCTGTAACCATTAAACCGTGACTCCCTCTTTCTCACAAACCCTGGTAACCAACTATCATTTTACTTTGTCTCCATTTGTATTCAATATTTGGCTAGTCTGTGTATCACAAATAAGTGGAATCATACAGTATTTGTCCTTTTGTGCTGGCTTATTTCATTTAGCATAATGTCTTCAAGTGTCAGCCATGTACTCCAAAGACATACAGATGGCCAGGAGGCACATGAAAAGATGCTCCACATCATTAATTATTAGAGAAATGCAAATCAAAATTACAGTGAGGTGTCACCTCACACTAGTCACCATTAAAATGTCTACAAACAATAAATGCTGGAGAAGGTGTGGAGAAAAGGGAGCCTTCCCACACTGTTGGTGAGAATGCAAATTGGTGCAGCCACTGTGGCAAATAGTATGGAGGTTCCTTAAAAAACTAAAAATAGAGCTACTATATGATCCAGCAATCCCACTCCTGGGCACATATCCAGAGAAAACCATGGTTTGAAAGGATACATGTACACCAATGTCCACTGCAGCGCTGTTTACAATAGCCAAGACATGGAAGCAACCTAAATGTCCATCGACAGATGAATGGATAAAAAAGATGTGGTACTTATATACAATGGAATATTACTCAGCCATAAAAAAGAATGAAATAATGCCATCTGCAGCAACGTGGATGGACCCGGAGTGACGTTAAGTCAGACAGAGAAAGACAAATATCATATGATTTTGCTTATATGCAGAATCTAAAAAAAAAAAAATGACACTTATTTACATAACAGAAACAGACTCACAGACTTAGAAAACAAAGATGGTTACCAAAAGGGAAAGGTGGGGAGGAGGGATAAATTGGGAGTTTGAGATTGACATATAACACTACTATATTTAAAATAGATAACCAAAAAGGACCTACTGTATAGCACAGAGACCTCTGCTCAGCATTCTGTAACAACCTAAGTGGGAAAAGGATTTGAAAAAGAATAGATACACGTGTATGTATAACTGAATCACTGTGCTGTACACCAGAAACAACACTGTGAACTATACTACAATATAAAATAAAAAATTTTTTAAAAAAGTTTCAGCCATGTAGAAGCATGTACTCAGAATTTTTCTTTTTAAGGCTAAAAAATACTCTACTGTATGTATATACCATTCCTCCACTGACGGACATTGGGTTTGTATACACCTTTTAGCTATTGTGAATAATACTACCATACAAATTGCTTTCAGTTCTTTTGGGTATATACCCAGGAGTTGAATTGCTGAATCAAATGGTAATTCTATGTTCAGTTTCTTCAGGAACCCCTGTACTCTTTTCCACAGGAGCCACACCATTTTATATCACCAGTAGCAATGTAAAAGGATTCTAGTATCCCTACATCCTTGACAACACTTGCTGCTCTCTGAGTTTTTGGTAATAGCCATCATGTGAAATGTATAAAATGATCTCTCATTGTGGTCTTTATTTGCATTTCCCTAATGATTAGTGACAGTAAGCATCTTTTTATGTGCTTATTTGCTATCTGTATATCTTCTTGGCAAAAACATCTATTCAAGTCCTTTGACGGTTCTTGAACTGGGGTGTTTGGTTTTTGTTGTTGCTATCTGAGATCTTTATATATTCTGGATATTAATTACTTATTGGATATATGACTTGCAAATATACACTCTTTAATGCAAAAGTTTTTAACCTTGATGAAGTCCAATTTATCTATTTTTTCTTTTGTTGCCTGGGCTTTTGGTGTTATTACCCAACAAATCACAACTAAATCCAACTTCATGAAGCTTTTCCTCAATATTTTCTTCTAAGAGTTTTACAGTTTTAGCTCTTACCTTTTCAGGTCTTTGATCCATTTTGAGTTAATTTTAATTCTCTTCCATGTGGGTATAAGTTTTCCCAGCAGCGTCTATTGAATAGACTGTCCTTTTCACATGGAATGGTCTTGGTAGTGTTGTTGAAAATCACCTGATCATACATCTGTGGTTAAGTTCTGAGCTCTCTGTTGCTGCTCTCAAGATTCTCTGTTGCCTTTGGCTTGATTATAATGTATCTTGGTGTGGGTCTCTTTTAAGAGGTTATCCTACTTAGAGTTCATTAAGCTTCTTGGTTCCTTTTCATGTTTTCTATCCCTTTATTGACATTTCCATTTTGTTTTTACATTGTTTTCTTGACCTCGTTCACATTTTCCATTAACTCTGACAGCTGTCTTAAACTCTTTTGCCTAGTAAGTCCACCATTTTGTCTTTATTGGGGGTCATTTCTATTGATTTATAGTTTCCTTGCTTTGAATATGATAAACGAGTGTTAAATCAAGATGATGCACATAAGGACATTCATTATGCTATTGCCTCCTTTATTTTTAAGATTTTTCTTTTAAATAGTAAAAAGTATACACAGAAAAAACACTGCATTGTGAACAAAACCAGAGAAACCTAAAGCAATAATGAAGGACAAAAATTGGCCATTAGAATCAATTATCAATTCATTTCCCCTTTGGTAACCATAAGTTTGTTTTTGAAATATGTGAGTCTGTTTCTGTTTTGTAAATAAGTGCAGGGAACTAAGATACTGCAAACCACACAGCCAAAAAAAAAGAAAGAAATGAAGACTAAATTATAACACGCCAAGAAGAATAGAGTGAAATAAAAACATGATGGCCACTGAAAGCTAACAGGAGGAAACGAAAATGAAATAAAGAAGTAAAAAGAGTTAGAGAAAAAATGGTTGAAATGGAAAACGGGCAAACAAAGAATTTCATTTGTATAACTGCAGCTCCTGCAGAAGAAAACAAAGAAATAAACCAAAAAAGGGTTGGGGTGGGGGGGGCAGGGAACAGAATATTTAAAACTATAACCCAAGAAAACTTCAAAAGTAGATGACTTGAATCACAGCAATATCTTTCTTGACCCACCTCCTAGGGTAATGAAAATGAAAACAAAAATAAACAAGTGGGATCTAATTAAACTTAAAAGCTTTTGCACAGCAAAGGAAACCATAAGCAAAATGAAAAGACAACCCACAGAATGGGAGAAAATATTTGCAAATGAAGCAATCGCCAAGGGATTAATCGCCGAAATATACAAACAGCCCACGCAGTTCTATGTCAAAAAAACAACCCAATCAAAAAATGGGCAGAAGATCTAAATAGACGTTTCTTCAAAGAAGACATACAGGGCTTCCCTGGTGGCGCAGTGGTTGAGAGTCCACCTGCTGATGCAGGGGACCCAGGTTCGTGCCCCGGTCCGGGAAGATCCCACATGCCGCGGAGCGGCTAGGCACGTGAGCCATGGCCGCTAAGCCTACGCGTCCGGAGCCTGTGCTCCGCAATGGGAGAGGTCACAACAGTGAGAGGCCTGCGTACCGCAAAAAAAAAAAAGAAGACATACATATGGCCAAAAAGCACATGAAAAGATGCTCAACATCACTAATTATCAGAGAAATGCAAATCAAAACTACAATGAAGGATCACCTCACACCGTCAGAATGGCCATCATCAAAAAATCTACAAACAATAAATGCTGGAGAGGGTGTGGAGAAAAGGGAACCCTCTTGCACTGTTTGTGGGAATGTAAATTGATACAGCCACTATGGAGAACAGTATGGAGGTTCTTTAAAAAACTAAAAATAGAACTACCATATGATCCAGTAATCCCACTCCTGGGTATATATCCTTAGAAAAGATACATGCACCCCAATGTTCACTGCAACACTAGTTACAGTAGCCAGGATATGGAAGCAAATTAAATGTCTATCAACAGAGGAATGGATAAAAAAGATGTGATACATATATACAATGGACTATTAGCCATAAAAAAGAATGAAATAATGCCATTTGCAGCAACATGGATGGACCTAGAGATAATCATACTAAGTGAAGTAAGTCAGAAAGAGAAAGACAAATACTATGTGATATCACTCATATGTGGAATCTAATTTTTTTTTAATTTATTTATTTTTGACTGTGTTGAGTCTTCGTTGCTGTGCACTGGCTTTCTCTAGTTGCGGCGAGTGGGGGCTACTCTTCTTTGCGGTGCGCGGGCTTCTCATTGCGGTGGCTTCTCTTGCTGTGGAGCACGGGCTCTAGGCGCGTGGGCTTCAGTAGTTGTGGTGCCCGGGCTCAGTAGTTGTGGTTCACGGGCTCTAGAGCACAGGCTCAGTAGTTGTGGCGCACAGGCTTAGCTACTCCGTGGCATGTGCGATCTTCCCGGACCAGGGCTCGAATCCGTGTCCCCTGCATTGGCACGTGGATTCTTAACCACTGTGCCACCAGGGAAGCCCCTGGAATCTAATTTTTAAAAATGATATAAATGAACTTATTTACAAAACAGAAACAGACTCACAGATTTCAAAAACAAACTTATGGTTACCAAAGAGGAAATGTGGGGGGAGACGATAAATTAGGAGCTTGGGATTAACATACATACACTACTATATATAAAATATATAGATAGATATAGATAGATAACCAACAAGGACCTACTGTATAGCACAGGGAACTCTACTCAATATTCTGTAATAACCTATATGGGAAAAGAATCTAAAAAAGAATGAATATATGTATATGTATAACTGAATCACTTTGCTGTACACCTGAAACTAACACAACATTGTAAGTCAACTGTACTCCAACAAAATTTTTTTTAAAATGACCTGAATCTAAATATGAAAGGGCTTACAGAGTACAAGGGAAAAATTGACTCACAACCAACAACTTCAAGGTATCTACTGGAAAAACTATCAGGCTTTGAAGAATAACAACAAAAATCCTAAGTGACTCTAGGCAAAAAATATACCAGACTTCCATCAGACTTTTCATAATCATCATTCAACCCTTGTGCATTGCTGGGGGGAATGTACAATGGTGCAACCACTATGGAAAATAATATAGCAGTTCCTCAAAAAATTAAAAATAGAAATTATCAAAAAAAAAAAAAAAGAAATTATCATATGATCTACCAGTTCCACTTCTGGGTATTTCCCCAAAAGAACTGAAAGCAGGGACTTGAACAGATATTTGTACACTTGTGTGAGCAGCATTATTCACAATAGTTACAATGTGGAAGTAATCCAAGTGTCTGCCAATAGATGAATGGATAAACAAAATGTGGTATATACATACATGAATATTATTCAGCCTCCAAAAAAATTCTGACACGTGCTACAACATGGATGAACTTTAAAGATATTATGCTAAGTGAAACAAACCAGACACAAAAGGACAAATACTGTATGATACCACTTATATGAGGTACCTAGAGTAATCCATAGAAACAGGAAGTAGAATGAAGGTTGAGAGGAGCTGGGGGGAAAGGGAAATAGAGAGTTACTGTTTAATGGGTACAGAGTTTCAGTTCTGCAGGTGGAGAGTGCGGATGGTTGCACAACAGTATGAACGTACTTAACGCTACTGAACTATACACTGAAAATGGTTAAGATGGTAAATCTTATGTTATATATATTTTACATTAAATGTATGGCAAAAACACACCATCATTCAAAGCAATAAGAAAATATTTCACAATGACAAAGTGGGATTTACCCAGAAATGTAAGACTGGTTCACTATTAGAAAATCCATTACTATAATACACCATATTAATGAACAGATCCAAGAAGAAAAATCATGATTGCATTTATACATGCTGAAATATTCTTTAACAAAACTCAACTCTCATTCTTCCAACATCTAATTCAATGTAAGATTGATGAATCCATAAAACTTTTCATTTTTAATTTTAGACTTAAAAAGAAGTTGCAAAAATGTCAATTCCCATATAACCGTCACTTAGTTTTCTCTAATGTTAACATCTTGGAAAACCAAAATACAATGATCAAAACCAGGAAATTAACATTAATACTATTATCAAAACTACAACTCTTAACCACATTTCAACAGTCTTTCCACTAATGTCCTGTCCTTCTTCTGGTCCAGGAATCAACTGAGCTTCCAACATTGCATTTAGCTGTCATATATCTTTCCTCTCCTCCAATCTGTGACAGTTCCTTCTTTCATGAAAGTGACATTTTTGAACAACATCCCTCAATTTTAGTTTATCTGATTTTTAAAAAATGATTAGAATGGTATTAGTTCATTTGGGGCTAGAATTCCTCAGAAGTCATGTGTCTTTTTCAGTGCACCCTATCAAGGGGTTCGTGATATTGATATGTTTCATTACTGACGATGTTAACCTTAATCTTTTTTTTTTTTTTTGCGGTTCGCGGGCCTCTCACTGTTGTGGCCTCTCCCGTTGCGGAGCGCAGGCTCAGCGGCCATGGCTCACGGGCCCAGCCGCTCTGCGGCATGTGGGATCTTCCCGGACCGGGGCACGAACCCGTGTCCCCTGCATCGGCAGGCGGACTCTCAACCACTGCACCACCAGGGAAGCCCTTAACCTTAATCTTGATCACTTGGTTAAGGCAGTGTCTGCTGGCTTTCTCCATTGCAAAGTCACTCTTTTTCCCTTTATAATTAATATGTATCTTGGGAGAGATACTTTGAGATTATACAAATAACCTGTTTCTCTTCAATCTTCCACCCACTAATTTCGGCATAATTTTGTGGGACCTGTCTGCAACAATTATTACTGTGGTGTTGGCCAAATGACAATGTTCTATTTCCCTCTTTCATTCTAAATTCATTAACTGGGGACTTCCCTGGTGGCACAGTGGATAGGACTCCATGCTCCCAATGCAGGGGACCTGGGTTCGATCTCTGGTCAGGGAACTAGATCCCACATGTATGCCTTAACTAAGAGTCTGCATGCTGCAACTAAGGAGCCTGCCTGCTCCAACTAAGACCTGGTGCAACCAAATAAATAAATATGAAAAATTAATTAATTGGAATTTTTCTGTAAGCAAGAGTTGTCCCTTCTTATTTATTTCAGTGTGGATTTACAGTTTATCCTATGGGTTATATTAGAATATTATCACTTTATTATATGTGGAATCTAAAAAAATGGTACAAATGAACTTAAAAAACAGAAATGAGTCACAGATATAGAAAACAAACTTATGGTTACTGGGGGGAAAGGTTGGGGGGTAAGGGATAAATTGGGAGGTTGGGACTGACATATACACACTACTATATATAAAACAGATAGCTAATAAGAACCTACTATATAGCACAGGGAACTCTACTCAATACTCTGTAACGACCTATATGGGAATAGAATCTAAAAAACAGTGGATATATGTATATGTACAACTGATGACTTTGCTGTATAGCAGAAATGAACACAACATTGTAAGTCAACTATACTCCAATAAAAAAATAAAAGAGGATGAAGTAAAAGAGTAGCACTGACGCATATACACAACCAAATGTAAAATGGATGGCTAATGGGAAGCTGCTGCACAGAACAGGGAGATCAACTCAATGCTTTGTGATGACCTAGAGGGGTGGGATAGAGAGGGGTGGGATAGGGAGGGTGGGAGGGAGGCTCAAGAGGAAGGGGATATGGGGACGTATGTATACATATGGCTGATTCACTTTGTTGTACAGCAGAAACTAACACAACATTGTGAAGCAATTTTACTCCAATAAAGATGTGAAAAAATAAAATTAAAAAAAAGAATATTATCACTATTTTGCTGCTCAGATTATTTCAACTTCAAACATTGGGAGCTCCTTCAGGCTGACCTCGTTCCTGCTTTAACCAATAAGTGTGGCACAAGTGACACTGTGTCAGTTACAGGCTTAAGTCTTTTTTTTTTTTTAATATTTATTTATTTATTTTGGCTGTGCTGGGTCTTAGTTGCAGCATGTGGGATCTAGTTCCCTGACCAGGGATTGAACCCAGGCCCCTTGCATTGGGAGTGTGGAGTCTTACCCACTGGACCACCAGGGAAGTCCCACAGGCTTAAGTCTTAAGAAGGCTACACGGCTTATGCTCTCAGGAGGCCCAAGATGCCACTTTAAGAACTTCAATTCCCCTGCTGGAGGGACCACACAGAAGCAGAGGCCCCGATACTCTGCGGAGAGAGAGTGTGGGGCCCAGGTGCCCCCAGCCTTCCAGCCAGTCTACTAAAGCACCAGATGTGTGATGGAACCGTCTTGGATGGTCCAACCCAAAAGAGTCCACAAGTGACTTTGGGGGAAAATTCACCTGGATCTATAACTCCCACGGAGCAGAAGGACTGCCCAGCGGGTTTAACCCAAGGAACTGGGAGAGATGATAACATGGTGGCTCCTCTACGCACCATGGTTTTGGGGAGCTTGTTGTGCAGCAATCAATAATGAAAGCCCTCGCAGACATGCTGTGCCTCTGCCTTCTTCAGCTCCGTTAATGACAGAAGCACCCTTCCCATCACCCACATGCTGACTCAGGCACCAGGTGTACTTCTCTTCCTGCCAAATCACACCAGTTACCAAGGCCTACTGAGTCCACCTCCAAGAACTCTCTATGCCTCCCACCCCCACCCCAGCTGGGGAAGGGACAGTCCCTCCTGAGAGAGGCTCTGCAGACCATCTCCCGACATCCCGGCCAGCCTGATCCCTTCCTCCCAGAATTAGCTCCACCTACACGTGGCTGGATTACTTATTTAAAATGTCCTAAGCTCTTACTGTGCGACAGACACTATCTTAGACCCTGGGGATACAGAAGTGAACAAAGACAAAAACATCTGCCCTCACTGACATGCAAGTTTAGAGAAGGAAGATGGACATATTAAATTAACAAATAAAACACACACCAGATCAGAAAGTCATGAGTGAGATAAAGAAAATAAAGCAGGGAAGCAGAAAAGAAGTAACACAAAAGAGACGGGGTCTTGAGACTTTAAATAGTGGTTAGGAAGGCCTTGCTGAGAAGATGATTGAATAAAAATCTGAAGGCTGTGAGGGCATGAGCCAAGTGAGTAACTTTGAAAAGAGCATCGCATGCAAGAGAACAGCCAGTGCAAAGGCCTGGCACAGTCAAGGCACAGAGACAGTTCACTGTGGCTGGTATGCGGTGACTGACACTGAGTGGGGGAAGTTTTGACTTTGACTGAGGTGAGAAGCCACTGGAGGTCTTTGAGCAAATGCATGACCTGCCTGCCGAACTGACTAATACAGCTGTACTGAGGGGGACAAGGAAGGAAGCAGAGAGATCACTCAAGGGCTATGACCATCCAGGTGAGGTGGTGGCCCGGACCACAGCAGGAGCGGCAGAGGCTGCTTATTGGGGATATGGAGTGTAAGAGCAAGAAAGGAGTCCGGGACGACTCCGAAGTTCTGAGCCTGAGGAAGCTGGAGGCGTTGTCATGTCTCTGCTCCCTTTTACAGCTGAATTCCCTGAAAGAACTGTCCATCCTCCACGGGGGGCGGGGCATGTTTACAGGAGTTGATCAGAGTTTGCTGTTGGACACATCACGTTTGGGTGCCCATGAGATACCCAAGTGGAAATGCCAAGTAGACAGGAGACTGGGATTTGGAGTTGAAGGCAGAGATCTTGGCTGAACCTCAAAGAGATGGCATCTCAGGCCTTGAGAGTGGACGGGGCCACCAAGGAGAGATGGAGCTGAAGCGGGGCCTTCCACAGGGGGGTCTGGGAGTAAAGAAGCCAGCCAAGGAGACAGAGGAGGAGCAGCCTATGAGGTAGGAGGAAAACCTGGAAACCAGGGACAGCAACATGAAAGGAGATCCTAAGACGAATGTAACTATGTAAAATGTTGCTGAGCATGGACTGGTGGTATTCAGCCACAGGAAGCTCAGTGGTAACTTAGAGAATATTTTTTAGTGGGTAAAGCTGAAAAACCTTACTGGAATATTTAAAAGGCAATGGAAGGGTATTAATGGAGACAGCAAGACAAGAGAATTCTTTCAAGGAGTTTAGCTCTGAAGGGGAGGAAAGCTGCAGGGCAAGAGCTGGAGGGAAACTGTGGTCCCTGCTCTGCTCAAGACCCTTTACTGGGTCCCTCCTGCACCCACATCAAGTCCACGCTAACTTGCTATGCAGGGCTCAATCCACTAATGCCCACAGCGCACTTTCCAATCAGACTCCCCATGTGAACTTCCATCCTTCCAGCAAGGATGACACTCACGTCTTCACCATGCATCACTCGCTTAGTCTATCTAACCCGGTGCCAGGAACTGTATCAGTGGCTCAAGAAGCACAAGATGAGGCACCCGACCGTCAAAGAACCACCTCCCAGTCCAATGGGACAGCTGGACAGTCATGACACAGGCTGAGCCCTGGGGTCCTGATGTGTCAAGCATCCCACCGCGAACGGGAGCCCGGGAATACTGCCGGGGACATTCAGGATGCTCTGCCGGGGGAGCGCGTCCCAGCTCATCACAGGAGTTGATACCAAGCAGAGAGGTACGGAGAAACAAAAGCAGACAATGGAATAAGTTTCCATGCAGCTGTAAAGCAGGGTCTGACGAGCGTGGGGAATAGGGGAGGACACTGAAAGGGTGACTTGGAGAACAAGTTGGAAGCATCAATAATAATTCTAACGAACAGTTACTGAGTATTTATGTACTAGGTGCTCTAACCGCATGGCTAGGGTTATGACACCCAACATCCCTGTCAGGTGGACACCATTCTGATCCCCATCTGGCAGATGAGGAACAGAAGGCTCAGAGAGGTAACGTAACATGCTCAGGGCCACACAGCTAGATATGGTGAAACTGAGATTTGAATCTGGGCAGTCTGACTTTGGCGTGGGGAGAGAAGCAAAGGTCCCTTTCTAGCAGGCTGAATGGCATGATCCGTATTTATACCTCAGGTGCCCAACTCAAGAGGCAGCGGTGGGGGGAGGGGGGGCGGGGGAGAAGAAGGTGGAGAAGAGGCAGGAGCGAGGGCGCTGCAGGAGTGGAGACGGGGAAGGAGAAGGGGATCCAGCGCACAGCACGGGGGAGGGAACACGGCAGCCACCGAACAGGAGGTAAGTCTGGAAAGAACAGGAGGTAAGTCTGGAAAGAACAGAGAGGCCCAGCTTGTACCAAGGGCAGAAGTTGCAGACGTTAACCAGATCTGCAAGGTTAGAAGAAACGCGGGGAGAGGGGCAGAGACAGGGAAAACCACCGCACCGAACTCCACATACATCTCCCTCTCCTGTCTCTGACCAGAGCTGTTCTGACGGAAAGAAACTTTAAAACAACTGGAAAAGGAACTATTAATTTTGTTGGGTGTAATGATGACATTGTGGTTATATTACAACGAGAAGTCGCTGCCTCCTGAGGTATCTGTGTGTGAAATGACAGGCCTGGGACAAAAAGGCAGTGAGGGCGCTGGAGGGAACGAGACCAGAAGGCCGAGGCCTTCACGGCGGACAAGCCCCGGGAGTGAGCAGGTCTGAACAAACGCTGAGACGGAGCGCTGGCGCAAGGATGGAGGGGTAGTGAAGGAGGATGCTGGGTCTGAGGGACAGTCCCTGTGAAAATGGCCACCCTTACCACAGGCCTTGCTTCCTGGGGAAACCAGCTGGGGCCCTGATCCCGGGATGGGGCATTACAAGGCACAAGATGTCAAAGTTGAGCGAAGGAAACCCACCCATGGTTCAGCAGGCAAAAGGCAAGCGGTCCCCACTGAGGCTGGGCTGTCAGGAGCCCAGGAGTCCTTCCCTGGCCCACCAGGCAGTCCTCTCTGGGCAGGCAGGAGCCACAGGGGGCAGATTGAGAACCGAAAGGTTCAGGAGAGTCGCTGGAAACTCTCAAGCTCCAGCAGGGTAGGGTTTCCTCTTCCTTAAAGGCATAGGGAAGGGACCTGCCACAGAAGAAAAGACTGCGGGCAGCCTGCTGGGAACAGAGCCGGGATATAGGCTAGAACACGGGGCCTTAGCTGATGCTCTCTCACCGCTGATCTTTACTAGGGAAGTTCACACTCACTGGGCACTTAGTATATACTGGAGACTGTTCCGGGCGCTGGATGAGTTTTATCTTATTCTAGCCTCACAACCCAGTGAAGTAAGATTTATTATTTTCATTTTACAGATGAGATAACCGAGGCACAGTGAGGTCAGTCTCTTGCCTAAGGTGACACAGTTATAAGGTGACAGAGTCTGGACGAAATCTGGCTGTGGAGGCCAGGCTCTTAAGCAGGGCAGTGACAGCGAACCTCTGTGGGTTGTAAGGATTCTCAGTGCATCATTTTGAGATCAATCAAGATTGTTCACGAGGTGATAAGGGTTAAATCTGCGTGATGGGTCTACGGAGTTCTATTTACTTCCGTTTAAAATTTCTCCGTAATAAAAATTTAAAATGGAACGTAAGAGCCCAAAGCCGGGCCACATCAGAGATGTGTAAATCCTTGATTCCCGTGATCAATGATGGTTTCCAGGACCTCTGAAAAACTTGCTCGGTGGGCCCCAGACGACCTCTTCCTCCAAGTCCCAAACCCAGGGGCGACCAGCCAAACTGAGACACCTCCCCACACCCCGCAAGATCGCGCCAAAATGGCCACTCCACGCCCAGCTCATCCCGGGCGCGCTGGCCCACGCCGGCCGCCCATCCGCGGGAGGCCTCAGCAAAGCCGAGGGGTAGCCGGGCCCGAAAGAAAACTACCAGCTCCCACCCACCAGAACTCGAGACACCTGGCTCCGGGGCCTGTTGGCACCTGGCACTCCCTCGGAAACATAAGGCCCCCAAAGCCTACTTACTCAAACCCCTAAACCCGGGGACTCGTGGCATGAGCAACCCCTCTCCCAATACCGCTATTTCGGCCAAGGCCGAACCTGGGAGGAGGCCGGAGCCCAGCAGCCGTCACAACTGGGCATCGCGGCTGGGCTTCACCCAAGTCCCTCGGAGATGCGCGCCCACATCCCAAAATGTGACACCCGGCAGGGCACGGCCTGAGCCACGACAGCGCGTCCCCGCCGCCACCTCCTCTCCCCACCACCAGAACCGTCTCCAGCCCCAGCCCGCAGGCCAGTCTTTCAGGACTTACCTTTCCGCGCGGGGAAGGGCACGGCTGCAGCGAGGGCCCGCGGGAGACACACTCACCAGCGCCACCAAAGAACAAGGGGTCACTCGAACCACCAGCTCGGGGGCCACTCCAGCAGGACGCCAGGACTACACTACCCAGAATCTTCGGGTCGCGCCGGGACCACACCTCCCAGCATGCTCGGCGCCATCAAACGCGCCGCGCGGCAGCCGCTCCCACTGGCCTCTGAGGGAGCCGTTTCTGGGTGACATGCCCCGGCCACCGGAGAACGGCCACTGTGGCGCCCGGATTCCCCCCGTTTTTTTCCTTCAAACCACGTGGAGAAGGCATGTAGCGAAGGCATGTAGCGAAAGCATGTAGCTTCTCTCCGTGCAGTGACCCCTTTCTCTAACGCCTCCGCCTTAAAGACTACCCTCCGCAGTGACCCCTGCAGAGACTTCCGCATCCGGTGCCGAGCCCACCCCCTCGGTTGGCGGAAGTGACGTATTAGGGGAGCTTCCGTTTGGCTCCTGGGGTGGGCGCCGATGGGTGGCGCTGGACGTGCGATCTTCCCCGCTCCAGTTGCGGGGGAGCGAGGCTATGTCCGTGCTCCGTGAGCGCCGCGCAGGCGTGGTGTCCACCAGTTCACATAACCCTTGAACTCACTTAAACCCATGGCGGGGGTGGTTACTGAGACTGGGAGAGACAAGGCATATTACCAGGATCTCACGGCCGAAGGAGGCAGACGCGGGTTCCAGCCCATGTCCGCAAACCGAAACATCCCTCTGTGCGCCCTGAGGTCTTGTCCCTGTGTGGAGTCCACAGATTTATGGGCAGCCTCTCATCCATTTACGGGGGGGACAGGAACCTCACTGATAGACCATAGCTTGGGGCTGATCCCTTCATAGTCTGTGTACCGGAAAAACACAACAACCGGAAAGTTGAGAATTATGTTTCATTTGGTGAGCTTACACCTGGGAGACAGCCGCTCAGCTAGCTCTGGGGAACTGTTTCAAAGAGGTATGGGAGGAGCCAGGATATATAGGAGTTTTTGCTGAAAAAAAACGCGTGGTTGAACCTCAAAAGATGACCACTAGTCACAAAAGAACACATATCTCAACTTAATGAATTTAGCACTTTTCTATGCATGGGAAGATGCAAGAGTCTGGGCTCAGTGAAATTATTCCTTTGATATGGCACGTTAGCTATCTAGGGCCAATATCCTGTTTTTCTCCATCCTGAAGTCCCCTCAGGGTGCACCCTCGGTGTGGCTGCAGAGACTGATGCCTTGACGGCAGGCAACATTCGTTGTTTATTGGAATGGCAGGCGCCATATACATTTTTTTTTCTTTTTTTTTTTTTTTTTTCCTTTTTTTTGTCCACAGCTCTCTGGGTCTTTGTTCAGGGTCCTGAAAATGGGGCAGCACTGGTGCCATCTGGGATACCTCAACTGGGGAGCTGAAGAACACACCCCACTTCACTGTGGAAGGGCGTTTCCACTAGGGCACCCTCTCAGTTCTGTTTACTTTCCTCAGATTTGCTTTCTGAAATTTTGTCCTCTAGGAAGACCAAGAAAATATTCACATGGCCCGGAAAGCCAAGGAGAGACAAGAATTTCCCAAAATTCCTTTTTAGCTCTTGGAGGCTGAATCCATCCCCTTCTCTTGCCCGGAAGCTGCCTTGTTCGTAATGAATTCCATTCAGCCCCTGCCCTGGAGAAAGTGCCCAGTCTGACTTGGACCCTCTCTCTACATCCCTCTCTGCCTCACCCTATGACTAGTCATTCACCAAGAAATTAGTGTCGACTGAAAATACACAACCTGAAAGTTGAGAATTATGTTTTATCAGGCGGACTTTCTGAGGACTTCAAGCTTAGGAGGCAGCCTCTCAGTTAGCTCTGCGGGACTGCTCTGAAGAGGGAGTGGGGGAGCCAGGATATATAGGAGTTTTGCAAAAAAACCAGGTAGTCAGAACGTCAAAAGCTTACTGTTAATTAAAGAAAATCAGACATCAAGTTAATCAATTTAGTGCCTTTCTATGTATGGGAAGATGCAAGAGTCTGGGTTCACTCAAATCATTCCTTTGCTACGCACCTGAGCTATCTGGGACCAGTATCCTGTTCTTTCCCATCCTGAGCCCCCTCAGGGTGCACCGTGGGGGGCGAGGTGTGGCTGCAGTGGCTGATGCCTTGGTGGCCACAACAGCCTTTGTTTACTGATCGGGCAGGTGGCATTCTTAGTCCACATTAGCTATGTGGACAAAGAAAGTCAAGGAAGTCACCTGCCCGATCAGTAAACAAAGGCTGTTGTGGCCACTGCAGCCCCTCCCAACTGTGCACCCTGAGGGGATTCAGGATGGAGAAAAAAGGGTACTGGCCCTAGGTAGTTGGGTGCATATCAAAGGAATGATTTCAATGAGCCTAGACTCTTGCATCTTCCCATACATAGAAAAGCGCTAAATTCATTAACTGGAGATGTCTGTTTTTTCTTTAAATAACAGGAATCTTTGATGTTCTGACTACCTGGTTTGTTTGTTTTTTCTTCAAAAACTCCTATATATCCTGGCTCCTCCCTTACTTCTATGGAACACTCTCTCAGAGCCATCTGAGAGGCTGTCTCCCGGGCTTAAATCCTCAGGATGTCCATCGAGTAAAATATCATTCTCAACTTTTAGGTTGTGCTTTTTTTTTTTTTTTTAGTCCACACTGCTCTTCAGGGATGTGATGTGGATTTTACCTAAGAGGTGTGAAGGCTGAGGAGTCCTGCTAGGAAGAACCCATACCGAGGGGTGGTGCTGGAGAATAACAGCCACCTGGTATCACTGGGTGATTATGGCTTCCCTTACAACTTAAAACTGATCTACTGGGCTTCCCTGGTGGCACAGTGGTTGAGAGTCCGCCTGCTGATGCAGGGGATACGGGTTCGTGCCCCGGTCCGGGAAGATCCCACACACCGTAGAGCGGCTGGGCCCGTGAGCCATGGCCGCTAAGCCTGCGCTCCGCAACGGGAGAGGCCACAACAGTGAGAGGCCCGTGTACCGCAAAACAAACAAACAAAAAACAAACAAAAAAAAACCTGACCTACTGAGCAGCTTAAACCCTTGATGCAGAAAAGACAAGAGAGGGAGAGCTGACCTTTGCCTTAGGAATGGACCTGACAACAAAGATGTGATTTTCCACATCGCCCCAGGGTAGGTCTGCATGTTTTTGTACAGTTGAGAATAGGTGTGTGCTGTTATTGGTAGCGTGTGATTTACCTTTGCTTAGAGAAACATGTCATTGAGTTGAATGTTTTCTTTAATTTGTAAAAATAAATATTTTAAACTTTAGACTTTTATTTGGAAATAATTTTAAGCTTACAGAACGTTGCAAAAATAGTGCACAGGACACCAATACTGCCTTTACCAGATTCACTTGTCGCTAACATTTTCCTCCAGGGTTTCTCTCTAATTTGTCCAAGTGAGCAAGCACGCGCGCGCTCTCTCTCTCTCTCCTTTTTCTTCTTTGAACCATCTGTAAGTTGCACACACCATAGACCCTTAGTTGTGTCGATGCGTGTTTCCTAAGAACAAGGACATTCTCTTACACGACCACAGTAGTTACCTGGTTCAGTAAATTTAACACTGATGCAATATTTTACATAACCTGCCATCCATACTCCAGTTTGACAACTGACCCAAGAGTGTGTTTTATAACATGGCCTTACTCTAGCACAGGATCCAGTCTAGGATTTGAGTTTAGTCGTCATCTCCCTAACTTCCTCTAATCTGGAGTATTTCACAGTTGTGTTTTTGTCTTTTGTGACAACATTCTTGAAGGGTTGGGACTTCTTTTTGGTAACTGACCATTTCTTACTGGGGTTTACCTGAGGCTCCCACATGGTTGGATCCAGCACTGACTTGAGCGGAATTGTGTCCTTCACGGGGCATCACATCTGGTGCTGCTCGATTTCTGCCTTGTACTGAAGACCATATCTGGGGAGACACTTTAAGACCATACATCCATTGATGATTCTTGCCTAAACCAGCCTTTACTGCGATGGTTACCAAGTTATGATTTTCCAATCAGCACTAGGCATTTAAATAGGATGCTATCTTAAAAGAGAAATACAGAATTTCCAGGTAGCAATGAGACATGGATGCTCAAGCCCCTGATCCCAGTATCACCAGAGCCATTCGGAAGTGCAGAGGACTGGGAGAGCTTGGAGAATGAAGCACGAAGCGGGTGGGGGGCGGGTGACAGGAGGCAGGAATGATGATGGAGGCGGGGGCTCCGTGGATTTCCTCGCCTGCCTGGCTGAGGTGTCCGTACTCAATCCTGTCCACTGGTGAGCTTATAAAATTATAACAGCACAATATCTAATTACTGAGAAAAGGAACTTCATTGATATATTATTTTTTAATTTAAATAATGCATCCGTGTACCCATATATTTAATATTTTCAGAAAAGCCGATTGTCCCTTAATAAGTTAATTAATTAATTAATTAATTAATTTGTTGTGCTACACACAGGCTTTCTCTAGTTGCAGCGAGCGGGGGCTACTCTTCGTTGCGGTGCGCGGGCTTCTCATTACGGTGGCTTCCCTTGTTGCGGAGAACGGGCTCTAGGCGTGAGGGCTTCAGTAGTTGTGTCGTGCGGGCTCTAGAGTGCAGGCTCAGCAGTTGTGGCGCGTGGGCTTAGCTGCTCTGCGGCACGTGGGACCTTCCCGGACCAGGGCTCGAACCCGTGTTCCCTGCATTGGCAGGCAGGTTCTTAACCACTGCGCCACCAGGGAAGCCCAATAAGTTAATTTTTTTTTTTTTTTTTTTGCGGTACGCTGGCCTCTCACTGTTGTGGCCTCTCCTGTTGCGGAGCACAGGCTCTGGACGCACAGGCTCAGCGGCCATGGCTCACGGGCCCAGCCGCTCCGTGTCATGTGGGATCTTCCCCGACCGGGGCATGAACCCTGCATCGGCAGGCGGACTCTCAACCACTGTGCCACCAGGGAAGCCCCAATAAGTTAACTTTTAAACCATATTCATAGTTAAGCAAGACTGAGCATCATAAAATAGATAACTAACAGGGACCTACGGTATAGCACAGGGAACTCTTCTCAATACTCTGTAATGACCTATATGGGAAAAGAATCTAAAAAAGAGTGAATATATGTATATGTATAACTGAATCACTTTGCTGTACACCTGAAACTAACACAACATTGTAAATCAACTATACTCCAATAAAAATTAAAAAAAAAAACTGGGTAGGTCCCAAGCAAACCAGAAAAAAAAAAAAAGACTAAACGTCATGATCAGATTTTTTTTTTTAATGACAATAATGCCAGCATCAGGGAAGAGCAGATCCTGAAGAAGGAAGAAATTAGGGACAGTAAGAAGTAATATACAGGAGTGAAGCCCTGGTAAAGACAAATGAGACATTACCAGTGAACAACTGGGAGTCATCAGAAAACTCATCTAATGTAGACTAGTGTCTTCAAACTTGAAAATGCTGGGGAGTCTGACAAGATGCAGATTGTGACTTGGGGACCTGAGCTCCCAGGAAGGGAGATGCTCCTGGCCGGGCAGGGCCCATGGGCAGTTGTCGGTCCCCTGGAGGCACCTTGTAAATGACAGGAGGGTGCGGATAAAGCGAACTACAGAAGGAGCAGCTAAATGAGGTCAGTCCTGGAAATGGGTTGACAAGGTATCTCAGTCTAGATGAGAACCTAGTGGTTCCTTTGGGATTTTGTTCTCCAATAGTTCCACGAGGGCCCGATGACCCAGGTATGACTCAATTTCAGGTATAGGCTACTATTTTTTAAAGCTCTTCTCAGGAGCCAGATACTGTGCTTTGCCCACATTACCTTCTTGAACCTTCAGAACAGCCAAATGGAGATTCCCCCCTTCTTGTGGATGGAGACACAGAAACAGAGCTGGCAGCAGCCAGTAAGTTGCAGAATCCAAATCTGAACCCGTCTGGCCCCCAAACCCTGCTCTTTCCACACGTTAATGAAGTGCCCACCACACACCACTCGCAGGGCTCATTAAGTGAATGTGTTGCATTCCCCGCTCCAGCAGCACAGACTAGGGGGGAGAGGGATGTGTCTGCAAGTAATTACCATCCGGCCGTGTTACTAGACAAAGGACCAGAGAGGTACCAGCTCTCCACTCTGCAGACTTCTTTGGTTAGAACTGTAACAAACGTCCCTTTCCAAAGTAGAATCTTGAAAGTTGAATAAGCTGGAGTAACGTTAGAGATAATAAATGACTGCATCTCTCTTAATTCTTTTCCTCCCAACATTTTATTGTGAAAATTTTCTAACACAAAAAATTGGAAGAATCGGAATGTCCAGATGCCCACCACAGTTACTATTTTACCATATACATATATATTTTTTGTCACATCCCTCTCTATCTGCCCATCCATTAGTCCATCGAAGTTTTGGATGCATTTCACAGTCACAGACATCAGTTCACCCCTAAGCACTTCAGCACGCAGGTCATTAGCTAAAGTTCAATATTTGTTTACAGTCCATTTTTTAAGTTTACTTACAGTGAAGTGCACAAATCTTAAGAGTACCATTTAATAAATGTTGACAAACGCAGACACCCATGAAACCCAAATCCTTCTCTAGATACAGAATGTTCCCATCACTCCAGGAAGTTCCCTTGTGCCCCTTCCAGCTAAATCCTCATCCCCACAGCCTCAAAAGCAATCGCTAGATTAGTGATTCCTGTCCTAGAACTTCACATAAATGGAATTAGCTTTTTTTTTTTTTTGAGAAGCCTGTGGCGTTAGCAAGCAGTTCAACACACCTTTACTAGACTCCAGATACATATCTGGAAAAGAATTAATTTAGGGAATTCCCTGGTGGTCCACTGGTTAGGACTCTGCCCTTCCACTGCAGGGGGCACAGGTTGGATCCCTGGCTGGGGAGCTAAGATCCTGCAAGCCGTGCTGCGTGGCATGGCCCCAAAAGAAAAAACAAAAAACAAATAGTTTACAGGAAATGTTAGTTTTAGCCGAGTGGTCAAGTTTGGAGGGTTGCACAGGCAAGCCCTTCATACCAAGGTAGACACATCTACAGACTAGATCAAGGAGCAGAGTGATCCCCAGGGTGGGAGATTCAGTGACTTACAGCGGTCAGCCCCAGGGTGGGGCTACTGGGCCTCCAGGCATCCTCAGATACCTGTGTCTGTACCTGCTGTCAAAGATACCAAGATCCTTTGAACTCTTAAGATGTTTTTTTCAGTATTTCAAGGTATGAAATAGAAGCGATACACTAATCTTCCACAAGGCAGCAGAGACTGACAAAAAATACCCTTCTCCCCTTGGCTTTTGGCTGTGATGATACAATCCTAATAGCTAACATTTTCGGAAAGTCCACACTGTCCCAGTCACTGTTTGAAGTGTTTCACACGTCGAATTTCATGTGGTAATATCAGTCAGTACTGTAACATCTCATACATGGCAGGGTGTCTGTGCCTCTAAAAGTGAGAAAACGCGTTTCCTCTAAATATGCACTTTGTTTGGTAGATTTTAAAAAACCTGAGGCTTGGGCTTCCCTGGTGGCGCAGTGGTTAAGAATCCGCCTGCCAATGCAAGGGACACAGGTTCAAGCCCTGGCCTGGGAAGATCCCACATGCCGCGGAGCAACTAAGCCCATGTGCCACAACTACTGAGCCTGCGCTCTAGAGCCCGCATGACACAACTACTGAAGCCCGCGCACCTAGAGTCCATGCTCCGCAACAAGGGAAGCCACTGTAATGAGAAGCCCGCGCACCGCAACGAGGAGTAGCCCCTGCTCGCCACAACTAGAGAAAGCCCATGTGCAGCAACGAAGACCCAACGCAGCCAAAAATAATAATAAATAAATAAAATTTAAAATAAATAAAATATGAAAAAAACTGAAAAAAAAGAAAGAGGCAGGCCTCTATTTCATTCTTAAGGAAATTCCTTCCTGGGGAGACTTTGGGATCCAAACATAATGAATGATTTTTTAAATCATTTGATTTTTTAAAATCATGTATTGAAAATGTGAATAGTTCACATTATAGGAAGTTGAAGGTATCCATCATAAGAAATGGGCACAGTAAATTTATGAGTAATTGTTCTTAGGTTTTAAAAAGGCAAAAGAGACTGGAGTTGTGAGTTCCATTTCCCCTTGATGGGTGACATGGGTCAGGAAATCCAGCTTTTAACCAGCTGTGACCACAGCCAAGACATTTGACCTCTTTGGGCCTCAGTTTCTCCATCTGTAATACGTGGGTTTGAACTAATCACCTCGCAGGGCCTTTCCAGGAAAGTCCAGGGTGCTCTGACCTTTGACCTGAGACCCCCATCCACTGGAAGCCCCGACCCGACTCTCAAAGTGGCCTCAGCACCACTGAACAGCAGGGGGCACCCTCTACTTGGGGAGCCATTCCCTCCCCATAGGCCTCTGGACATCCAGGCAGAGACCAGGCACAGGCCAGCAGCTCAACAGTCAGGGCTCAGCTGTCCAGAGCAGCCATCCCCTGAACAACCGAGGTGACCGCCGCCTCAGAGGAATCCACTGATCTTGTATCTTTGCAAATGTTTGGGAGATTGAAATATGTAATTGTATTTTAAGTATGGCTACCATTGAAGAGGATGGAAATCATGACAAGGCCACACTCCGGGGCCTTGATCTTGGACTTCCCAGCCTAGTGAACTGTCGGAAATAACATGTTTAAGTCACGCAGTATTTTTGTTTTGGCAGCACAGACGGACGAAGCCATGTGTTCATGTAAGAAAACATCTTTCACTTAAGGAACCGATACAAGAATCCTAGCAAAGAACTCGAGTCAAGGCATCTTCCAGCGCCCTTCACCCCCACAAGATAAAAACAGAAGCTGGAGATGCTGCACATTCTCTTCTGGTTAAAGAGCATCGCATTTGACTGTAACAAGAGTTTAACCCTGATTATATCTTAAATTGCGTTTGTTCTGGCTAAAGACTGAATTCCAGGCTGGTATCTATAGTAGGATTCCAGCAACTTGAGAATGAATGGATTGTGTTTCCTTTCAGCCTTCTAATGTCTTGGTGAAATGAATATATGTTACTGTTCTTACATATCTCACCAGTGAACCATCTTCAACAGGAAAAGAAAGCTTCTGCTAGCCCGATAGCATTTTTGTGCAAATTAGAAAAAGATGCCCCCTTCTTTAAGGCATTTTGCTTTTCCTGAAATTTTTCCTAATAGATATTCATTTCTACAAGGTCTAAGATGTAAATTGCACTTAGTTTTGTTCAGTGTACGCACTGCACGGTGATATCAAACTGCTCTCCTGATAGGTCCAACCAAGAGAAAAGAAGAGCAACTTATTTCATAACGCTGTTTTGTAATTGCTTTCTTTCTACCCTTTCCCCTTGTCACCAACTTTTCTTACCTGGAGGCAAACATAAACTTTCACCCCAGGGATTAAGAAGTCTATACCAGGTCCCAGCAATTAAATACATTCTTGGGAGAAGACACTCAGCTAATAGCTAGATGACCACAACAGCAAGCAAAGAAAACTGTGCGCACACACACCCTCAAACAAAACAAAACAAATTAAAAAAACCCAGAAGACATCCCAGTCTGGTCTGGCATGGTGGGGGGAGGAGAGTATCTTTTTCAGCGGCCAGATTAGCTTTCATGCTTTTATCACATCTTCTGAATGTGTATTGCTCCATTGTTTTGGAATTACAATCGTCTGCGATCTCTTGAATCAAAACCAAGCTCTATCTGTATACGTGGGAGAATATAAGATGCCTCCCATGGGAGTTTTCTGGAGCTCCAGACCTAGTCTGCAATGCCCGGTGGTGGGCATCAGGCAGCTCAAGCTCAGCATGTCTCAACCTTAGCCTGTTCCCTTCCTTCCCAGGCCTCTTTCTCCTCTTGGTCCCTTGATCTCCATTAATTTCACTACTCTCCTCTCAGTCCCACCGATGATCACCCACCTTCCCAGAGCCTTTCCCAGCATCAAATCAGTTACCAAGCATACCCTGCCTGCTCCAGATTCTTAAATCTGTCTGATTCTCTCTGTTGCCTTGCCTCAGCCTTAGGTGTAGCCTTGGGCCCTTTGTCCTTTCTCTCTGGGAGTAACACAACAGCTGCTCAGCCCTGGCATTTGGAAAACTCCTGACCGCCTTTTAATTTTCTGCTCTCCTGTTATCTAAATAGAGCTCTGACCATGTACCCAAACTGCTTATAAACCTCCAGGGGCTCCTTGCTGCCTTCAGGATAAAATCTCAACTCTGTTCCAGTCTACCCCAACTCAACCCTAGTTTTAACCTTCACTGTCCTACCTTCTGCTTCCCCTCTGCACCTCAGGTCTTCCTGGCCACTTCGAACAGCTTAGAATTTCCTCAAAACATTGTGCTTCTAGCTCCCCATCGTCCAGGACCCCATGGACTGACTGAATGTCACCCCTCCTTCCCTGGCAAGCTCTTACTCATCCTTCAAGGTCCAGCTCCAGTGTTGCCTCTTCTCTGCAGCTTCCCCATCCCCTCTTGATTTGACTTTCCTAGGGCAATTTACAAACCTCTGCCTTAGTATTTTTTATCATGGTGTGTTGCAACATGTTTCTCATGGTTTCTCTCCCATCAGGAATGATCTCCCTCCAGGCAGGTGCCGGGTCTCATTTTAGCACCTGTCGCTCTCAGAGCTGACACTCAGAAAGGACTCAAGAGCTGGCTGAACCCTTGAAATGGAAAGATAAGAACAACGAGGTGACTCCATGGATGCTAAGCAACTTCTGATGAGCGTCAAAGATGGAAGGGAGGAGGCTGCTTTGGCCTTGGTGGGCCACTGTTGTTCAGAGAGCCAGAAAACTCAGATTGTGTAAAATCAGAACTTTCCAGAATGTTCTCCTGTTTTGTCCCCTTGACATTCAGGGGTTCTATGGGACTGTGGCTTTACAAAATGAAATAAAAGGATCTTTGCTGTTGACTGTAGAGTGATCATCCTTAGAAAGACAAATACTAAGAAAAAGAAAATCACCGTATCAGTGAATTGCAAGTTCAGAGCTCTAGAATTGATTTATGGGCTCCGGCAAGGTGGTCTGACATTAAACGGTGATCTTTTTCTTCTTCTTCCAATTCAGTGTTCAAAAATATTACAAAAGTGAAATCAGTCTTACTGATATATTTGGAATTCCTTGGAATTCAAGATTCTACTGAGAATAAAATATGAAGGGGTCTCATTATCTTGCCTGCCAAATTCATTGATGCAATGTCAAATTCATTTTCTTTTTGCCTGAACACAGGCTTTTTCAGAATTTTTTTTCTTAAGGAACAAAAAGATTATCTTAGATTATGAATAGTTAAGTAGATTAATTTAAAAAACAACAAATACATCTATTTATATCTATTTGTATAAACAGATATAAATATATCTATTTATGTTAGTTTGAAATATTAGTTGTATGTCTATACTAGTTCGATAACATGCTATAACATATACACAGCTGAAGCCATGCATTGGGTCCTTGCCGGGCTGCTGGGATTCAAAGCAGGGGGTCCTGCTCCTGCACCCAAGACACTCACAAACTTACTGGGGAGATGATGAAGTCAAGAAATACATCAGTGTAGTGAGTATAGAAAGGTCTTTAACATGCTGTTGGTGCCCAAAGCTCCATCAGATAATTCTCTGGGGTCCACATCAAAGGGGAACACAAGCTGGCTCCAGGTGTGGCCAAAAAAGCATATAGTCTAATCAAGCAGTTTCACATATAAGCCAGTGGGAGCTCAAGAAGGGTGCTTCCAAAGTCTTCCGGTTTGGGTCTCCTCCTTTACAGTGAAGGTCCCAGGCATAGGAACCGTGGTTTGTGCAAGGTCACCCAGGTCTCCACACAGCGCCAGTCCTCCAAGCCAGGTCTAGTGCCTCATCCCACTTCACAGGGGCCCTAAGTCTGGAAGGGTGTGCTAGGAGAGCTTGGCGTTCCTGCACCAGGTGGAAAGCAAACTCTAAACTCGGTGCTTTAGAGAGGCGCTTTTGGTTTTATTTAAAAACTGTGTTCTGTTATAGATTTAGTTAAGTAACTTTTCTGCCTTAGGAAATCAGCTTCCTATTAACCATAGGCTCAAGGGTAGATGTTTATGTCAACCACATGGGTCATGAGCACATCACGTGTGTTGGGGGCATGTGTATCACCTGGGATCCCAAGACGCTTCAGATTCTTGGTTGTCACTGAATGATACACCAGATAGGAAGAAGACTGCAGTGAACTGGAGACAAAAATTAGATGTCTTAAAAAGGCAAATTATGTCGATGCAGTTCTTTCTCTTTTTTTGTTTCCCTCTCATGTGTGAGTATTGCAACGAGCTCCAGAAGGAATCTGTTTCTCCCTTATTTGCAATATTTTCTTAAAGGGAATGTTTCTTGATTTCATCTCTTTATTCTTTATTTGTATTTCTTTTCCTTTTTTCCTTTTATTTTCATGGTGTGACACTTGGAAGACCCAAGTGCTTTTGGCATGTGTATTAGCCAGAGATATTATTCTACAGCCTCTTTTGGTGATGTGTTAGAATCTTTTTTGTTTCCTCTTTTGGAGAGTGTTTCAGACGCCTAGGGTTTGATATCGCTGTTTTCACTTTGGATGGCAAAGCGCATATGCATTTCTCCAAACGTTCCAAATGTCTTTCGTGCCTTGCAGCCAGTGGCAACAAGCTGTAGCAGGTCCAGAACAAAAGGGAAAATTGCAGGACTAAGTTTCCAGTCTCACCTTTATGGCCAGTTTTCCAGGCAATCTTGAGACAGTCCTAACTGCCTAAGACATAATTGGGATGATAATACCCAGCCTATGGATAAGTTTGTCATATAGGTAAATGAGGTCATGTCTGCAAAGGATTCTCAGCTCCTTGAAAGAGGACAATATTATAGAGCCATGGTGAGTACAGCAGTCAAGAGTCTAATTGTTCTTAGTGAGATCGGCTCTGCTGTACTTTGTCTCTGTCTGGTTTCATTGTAATAATGAGAGGTCACAGTGGGGTGTTTAATGTGGACACAGAAGGATAAGAGAATCAGGAATGTCAGTCAACATGTAGTGTGTTAAATGCTGCATGTTCTTACCACTATCTTTAATACCTGGTACTCTCCAAAAGGCACTGACGTGTCCCAGTGTGATCATTCTGGACTCAGCAATCTACTTCAGAGGGTCCTCACCACCTTGTCTGTGCCACTGTAGACCAGGTTGGTGCATAGTCCCAATGTTTTGGGAAGTGGCAGATGGGATAAGTGTCGGCCAAGGAGGCTGCACTGTCCATTTCTGCCCCAGGAGACTCTGACCTCAACAACTTGAGCCCTTCTGAGGCTGCCAGGTGGCGGGGTGGGTTTCAGAATTCCCACCAGCCTTCTGGATGATGGGAGGCGGGAGAGGCTCAAACGAAAGCTTCCAGCGCTTGGGAGTCCTTTTTGAGAGTTGATGGACTGCCATTCTCGGGAAGCCCACAAAATCTTACAGGTTGCTCAAGGGGTCTGTGGGGGAGTCAAGGCCAATGTCATGGAGGAGACTTTGTTATAACCTTCTCAACACTGTGGGACTCAACGGTCAGAGGTCCTATTACAATTAATATTAAGTAAATCCCTTTTTCTGTCTGGAAATGAAATTTACAGATAATAAGCATATATAATAAATATTACATACACAAATTATATCTATCATATATCGTATATGTGATGTATATATATCATATATTTGATGTTATATATATATGCTTATTCCAAACCACAATATAAAGAAGAAGAAAAATAATTTATAAAGAAATACTATGTAATACACATTTCAATATGTAGTTGCTCCAGCATGACTACACTAGAAAACATAATAAAAGAGCAAATACTTGCACCTCTTTCTAGAAGTTCATTATACTTAATTAATGAGTTTCTTTTTTTTTTGGCTTCGCCATGTGGCTTGTGGGATCTTAGTTCCCTGACCAGGGATTGAACCCAGACCCTCGGCAGTGAGAGCGCAGAGCCCTAACCACTGGACCACCAGGGAACTCCCTAATAAGTTTAGATTTAAAAGTAAGTGAGAAGAGGGACTCCCCTGGGGGTCCAGTGGCTAAGACTCTGAGCTCCCAATGCAGGGGGGCCTGGGTTAGATCCCTGGTCAGGGAAATAGATCCCATATGCCACAACTAAGAGTTTGCATGCCACAACTAAGACCTGGAGCAGCCAAATAAATAAATATTAAAAAAAAAAGTAAGTGAGAAGTTCAGAATTAGGGTCCAGATGAGAAGTACAGAAATATAAAACAGAAGAGTTAAAGGTGGAGCATAGAATAAAAGCTAGTGCTCAGAGAAGACAGACCAGACTTACTTTCATATAATAAGAGAAATAGGGGAACAATCTTACCATAAGCAGGGATAACACTTCTAAAGAGAGGAGACGATGGCCATACAAGGTATCAGCGGGCGCCCCAGCAGGAAACAGGCAGCATGCTTGAAGGAGGAAGTAAGGAAAGTTCCATGAATGTCAAGGCAGGCTCAAGGGAAGCCATCAGGGAAGGTGAAGCTCTCGAGGGTCGAGCAAAGGTTCCCGAAGCTTCAAAGGGGAGGCAGCAGTTGACAGAACGCAGTCAGTCGTGGAGCTGAAGGAGAGGGTCCCCCCCGCCCAGAGCTGCAGCCTGAGCAGGGGAACGTGGCCACTGCTGATCCACTGCTGGTCGGGAGGAAACCAGGAGCAAGTGCCCTGTCCTCTCCTCCACGCTCCACTGTGCTCTTGGGGCCTCCCACTGCCAGATCCAGCAGAAGCTGGGGGCAAAGCACATTTGAAAGCAGCGCGGGACATGAGCTAATTCTCGACCTTGCGGGGCTGCCTCGCACATTGCTGCATGTCCAGACTCCCTGGCGGCACCTCAATCACACTTCCACCAACTTCCCAACCATCCTCTGGGAATGGTACCCTGTTGAGGATCACTGCTTTACCTTATCAAACTGGAAAATGCTTCTCTTGTCTAGATCCCTCGATGGATGACAGTCACCTGCAGCCTGTGTCTAAGCATCGCTGAGCAGGTCTGATCAGTGCATTGCTTTCAGATGCTTTAACTTGGCTCAAAAAACTGGCTATGTTGGTCATCCATTCCTTGCAGAACCAATCTAACCAAACCTTGGTGGCTTAAAGGAACAGTAATCATTTCTTTTTTCTCAGTTTCTAAGGGACAGGAACTCAGGACACAAGGATTGGGTGCCGACCCCTGTGCAGTTGAAAATCTGCATATAATTTTACAGTCCATCCTCCATATCCGCAGTTCCACATGCATGGGTTCAACCAACTGTGGATCATGTAGCACTGTAGTACATATTTATTGAAAAATGTCTGAGTATAAGTGGACCCACGGAGTTCAAACCTGTGTTGTTCAAGGGTCAACTGTATACTATAACTCTAAACCAAATGCTAAAAAACAAAGTGCCATATACAATAAATCAACAAAGGAGATAAAATGAACCCATAAAAGTACTCAATCCAAAGGAAGGGGACACAGAGAAAAGAGGAAACAGAACAGATGGACTAGAAAATATCAAGATGGTATATTTAAACCCAGTGACATAGATGACCACATTAAATGCAGATGCTCTGAAGATTCCAGTTTCAATGAGCTGTGATTGTCTGACTGGATAAAGAAGCAAGACACAGTCATATGATGCCTACGTGAAACTTACTTGAGAAATACAATTTCTCCTAGCAGTGTTTTGTAGTTTTCAATAGAAAGGTACTGTACTTCTTTTGCTGATCTGTTTCATGCATATTTTACTCTCTTTATGCTATTGTGAATGCAATTATTTCATAATTTCATTCTTGGATTGTTCATTGCTAGTGTATAGAAACACAGTGAACTTGATTCTTGTGTCCTGAGACCTTGCTAAACTTAATTATCCTCATTTTGGGGTAGATTTCTTAGGATTTTCTACCTACAAGATCCTGTAATTTTTAACATAATATAGTTTTACTTCTTCCATTCTAATTATATGCCTTTCTTTTTCTTGATGTATTATACTGGCTAGAAATTCCAGCACGACCTGTATTAGGAGTGGTAAGAAGGGGTATCTTTACCATGTTACTACTCTTATATGGAAATCACCTGGCCTTTCACCATAAGAAGGATGTTAGCTATAGGCTTTCCAAAGACACCCTTCATCAGGTCAAGGTTTTTTCCTAGTTTGTTAAGGAGTTGTTTTATTTTAATGAATGGGTGTTGGGTGTTATCAAATGCTTTTGCTGAATCGGCTGAGATGATTATACGTTTCTTCCTTTACTCTATTAACATGATGTTTTACATTAATTTATTTTCAAATGTAAAACCATCCTTGCATTCCTAGGAAAATGGTCATGATTTATAATCTTGCATTAGTTATCTATTGCAGTGTAGCAAATTGCTCTAAAATTTGGCTTAAAAATAGTAAACACATTATTTCACATTTTCTGTGGGTCACGAATTTGGGAGTGGCTTAGCTGGATGGTTTTGGATGAAGATCTCTCATGAGGTTGTGGTCAAGAAGTCAACCAGGGCAATGACATCACTGAAAATGGCAGATTGGCAGCAGCAAGGGCCTGTCCCTCCAGAGAAACACTGAAAAGATGAGCAAAAGCTATCGGAATCAACTTTGCTGGAACTCTGGAAAATGCTCAAAGGTATACAGCAACCACCATTCCTTTTTATATATTGTTGGATTTGATTTGTTAATATTTTATTAAGGATTTTTGCATCTATGTTCACAAGGGATGTTGGTCTGTAGTCTTTGCTTGTGATTGTCTGTCTAGCTTTGGTGTCAGGGTAATACTTCCCTTAAAACATGAGTAAGAAATTGTTGGGCTTCCCTGGTGGCGCAGTGGTTGAGAGTCCGCCTGCCGATTCACATGGGTTCGTGCCCCGGTCCAGGAAGATCCCACATGCTGTGGAGCGGCTGGGCCCGTGAGCCATGGCCGCTGGGCCTGCACGTCCAGAGCCTGTGCTCTGCAACGGGAGAGGCCACAACAGTGAGAGGCCCGCGTACCGCGGAAAAAAAAAAGAAAAGAAATTGTTCTTTCCTGGGACTTCCCTGGTCATCCAGTGGGTAAGACTCTGCTCCCAGTACAGGGGGCCCAGTTTCGATCCCTGGTCAGGAAACTAGATACCGCATGCATGCCACAACAAAGAAGTCCATATGCTGCAGCTAAAACTCCTGCATGCCACAACTAAGACTGTGCGCAGCCAAAATAAAAAAACAAATAAATAATAATTTTTTTAAAAGTTCATTCCTTTAAAAAAATTGTTCTTTCCTCTCCTATTTTTAAATAGAATTTGTGTAGGATTGTATTGTTCCACTCATTTGCATTAAATGTTCAATAGACTTTACCAGTGAAGCCAGCTGCACCTGGACTTTTCTTTGTGCAAAGATGTGAAATGACTGATTCAATGTCTTTACTTGATATTAATCTAATCAGATTTGATGCTACTTTGTCAGTTTTGCTAATTTTGCTAGGAATTCCTTTCATCTAACTCGTCCAATTTGTTGGCACAAAGTTGTGAATAATATTTCCTTTTGACTTTCTTTTGATTTCTCTAGGGCATGTACTGATGTATCTTTTGATTTCTCTAGGGCATGTACTGATGTATCCTCTTTCATTCTGATTTTGAGAGTTTCTGTCTTCACTCTTTTTGTCTTGGTCAGTCTAGCTAAACATTTATCAACTTTGTTGATTTTTCAAAGAACCAACTTTGTGTATTTCATTGATTTCTCTATTTTTTTGTTTTCTATTTCATTGATTTTCGCTGTGATCATTACTACAGTAAAGTCCCCTGCATACGAATGAGTTCTGTTCCAAGAGTGCGTTCATAAGTCCAATTTGTTTGTAAGTCCAACAAAGTTAGCCTAGGTACCCAACTAACACAATTGGCTATATAGTACCGTACTGTAATACGTTTATATTATTGACACTTTTCACACAAATAATACATAAAAAACAAACACAAAAAAATAAACATTTTTAAGCTTACTGTACAGTACCTAGAAAAGTACAGTAGTACGGTACAACAGCTGGCACACAGGGGCTGGCATCAAGTGAACAGGCAAGAAGAGTTACTGACTGGAGGATGAAGAGGAGGTGGGAGATGGTAGAGCTGAAGGATCATCAACAATAGAAGATGGAGGGCAAGCTGCAATTTCACTCACGCCTGACGTTGATGGCACAGGTTCTGGTTCCTTGCTGGATTCAATTCTATCTACCCTCTTGATAAAACAATCCAGGGATGTCTGGGTAGTAGCTCTTTTTTTCTCATCATAGATGACAAGGTAGCACTGGATTGCATTCTGAATGGCTGCTGCAAGCTTTGTGTACCATTCTACATTCAGGTCCTGTGCCTCAAAATCTTAACAGTGCCTCCTCAAATAAATAAAATCCCCTTGCCATTTCCTGCATCATGAATCTCTTTAGTTCTTCAGTTACTTCTTCCTCTTGTCCCTCTTCGTCCTTTCTCTGGGCCTCCAATTCCATCAGGTCTTCATTAATAAGCTCCTTGTGTTGCACAGCAAGTTCAGTGAAGTCGTCCTCTTGCAGATCTAGCTCCAGCTTCTCACTGAGGGTCACTACGTTGCTGAAGACCTCTTTGGACCCCTCCTTCACCTTCTCAAGTCCACGAAAATCATGAACAAACTGTGGGCAAAGGTTCCTCCAAACCCCATTCATGGTGACAGCCGTAAACTCACACCAAGTGAAGTCAGTGTTTTTTATGGCCTTGTAGATGTTATAGTCCTTCCAAAATTGTCACAAGGTTGTTCCTGATTTGTCACTTGCCTTAACTGCCTGACGAAAAGTGTGACATAAATAATTTTTCTTGAAAGTCACTATAACTCCCTTGTCCATAGGTTGGATGAGCAATGTAGTATTTGGTGGCAGATGCACTACTATGACATTGGGAATAAAGTCATCCATGAATGAGGGGTGGCCCAGAGCATTATCGAGCAGCAAAAGAATGTTGAATGGGATGTCCTTCTCCAAGCAATATTTCTCTACCTCCGGGATAAAGTAGTGGAAAAACCAGTCCTGGAAAATGGCCTGTGTAACCCAGGCTTTGGGGTTACTCTTCCACACAACAGAAAAAGAGCCCTTGGCTATGTTTTTAAGGGCTCTTGGGTTCTCTGAGTGATAAACTAAGACAGGCTTCAGCTTCATATCACCAGAAGCATTGCCACCGAACAGCAGAGTTAGCCTATCCTTTGCTGCTTTATAGCCTGGCATCAACTTTTCCTCCTTACTGATGTAACTTTGGTCTGGCATCCTCTTCCAGTACAGTCGTGTCTCATCCACGTTAAAAACCTGCTGGGGTAAATACACACCATCATCAGTAAGTTCTCAGAGCATTTCAGGAAATTCCCAGGCAGCTACCATATATGCACTTGCTGCCTCTCCACTTACTTTTACGTTGTCAAGGTTGGCTCTAGCCTTGAACTGATGAAACCAGCCATGGCTGGCATTAAAAGATGTGCCCTCTGATTCTTCACCATGTTACTTCTTCAAGTCTTCATAAAGGCTCTTAGCTTTCTCTTGAGTCAGCGTTAAGCTGAGCAGGACTCGATGCTGATGCTGATCCTGCATCCACACATTGAGGAGTTTCTCCATCTCCTCCATCACTTTTCCACGTTTCTTTGATATCATTGTCGACATCATCGTCACAGCTGCCTTCACATGTTCCACGATCTTGTCCTTGTTCTTTAGAATCGTGCCAGTGGTTGAATAATTCATGTTATAAGAACGAGTGATGTCTGCCATCTTTTTGCCTCGCTCCACTCTCTCAATTATTTTCACTTGTTTCCATCGTTATCACTTGGTGCTTCTTAGCAGGACAAGCTACATCACCACTGCTTTTACACTTGCTTCCCGACATCCTGGGCTTGAAATAAAGATACTGTACTACTGTACTCTATACAGTATTGTACAGTAAAGTACACAAAAGTATAACCACTTGCAGAGGATGCACGCGTGGGACAATGTATGCCAGACACGTGAACTAAGGTACGTGACTGGACATACAAACACACGTTCGCATCTTTGAAAGTTCGCAACTTGAAGGTGCGTATGCAGGGGACTTACTGTATATTCTTCCTTCTGCTTACTGTGGGTTTGATTTCCTCTTCTTTTTCTAGGTTCCTGAAGTGGAAGCTTATGTAATTGATTTGAGACCTTTCTTCTTCTCTAATGTAAGCATTTAATGCTATGAACTTTCCTCTAAGCACTAGTTTAGATACATGCCATAAGTTTTGACATATTGCATTTTAATCTTAACTCTGTTTCAAGATATTTTCTAATTTTCCTTGTGATTTCTTCTTTGATCCATGGGTTATTTTAAAGTGTGATATTTAATTTCCAAACATTTGGAGATTTCCAAGATTTCTTTCTGTTGTTGGTTTCTACTCCATTATGGTTAGGACAAGTAATTTTACCGTGATAGCTAACTAATACAAAATGATGAAGTTAAATTACATCACTGCTTTCCAAACTTTAATATGCAGGTGAATCCTCTAGACATCTTGTTTTGATTCAGTAAGGCTGGGGTGAAGCTGAGATTATGCACTTCTAACACACTCCCAGCAGAGTCTAACACACTTCAGACACTTTAAGTGCTAAGATTTAGCACTTAACTTAAAGGATGATAACAATTTTCAAGATATTTAGTATTTAATTTCTTAATTCCATTCACGTTATGATATGTTCCAAGTTACCATCTTTATTATTTGTTACTGGAAATGTCTATTATCATAGTGCTTTACATTTTTTAGAGACCATTTTTACACTTTATCACACTCATTTTTCACAACAATAATGTCAAGTAAGGTGGGCATGCATTTATTTGATCATCATTCCAGGAGTGAAGAAACCGAGGTTCAGAGAGGTTGGGACTACCTTGAAGTTGCTCACAACTTCAACCTTAGATCATGCTCATTCCTTTCAATAACATTATACATTTGTAAAGCTGAGTTTTCAGTGATTAAAAAAGTATCATGTGAAGATCAACGTGGTACAGGAAGTGAAGGTGGTTTTATCCAATCTGGGTCCAAGGTTTGAGAAGTGTGAATGCCCAGCAGGCACCTTAATATTTAATTAGTTTCAGGATATTTATTTAAGGAACAAATAAAAAATATTTTTTCAAGCCATGTGTATTGTATATTATTTTATTCAAATGGCACTAAATACTTATATTTGAACTAAATAACAGGAGTTTGGAGTATTCTTGTTGGTCTACGGGGTGCCACAAAAAAATTACTGAGATGCTCAGGTCACTGTGAGTGGAGAAACTTTGGGGACATCTGCCATAGGTAATTAATCCCATATATATATAATATATATATATAAATCCCATATATATATATATAATATATATATATTAATCCTATATATATATATATATATATACCCCTTTAGTTAGATTATGCTTGGGAATTTGTGATTTTCTCTGCTCACTATACTACCATGTAAATTAATGCGCTGTTTTGGAATTTAAGCATGTATGAGGAGGGGAAGGTGTCTTTTCTGTTTTTGAAAGTCATTGGCAGAGTCTCATGTTGCTGTGGGTGTCGTGCATGGGGTGTGGTGCCTTTCAATAATTACACTGATGGGAAAACTGAGAAGAAATTTCTAAAAGCCACAGGGAGAATCAGTAGCTGAACTCAGGAGCACATGAAAAACAGGTTCCTATGGAGTCTGCCACACATTTTTGTGGACTTATTAGAAAAAAAAAATCTTCTAAGTCCTTGTAAACCTTGATTTATGGTTTACTTTGGGGCAGGGAGAAGATGAAACAAAAATTGTCATCAGAATGTAAGATGTCACCTAACCCTCAGATCTTTCAGGTACTGTCTTTAATTTGTTTATTTGCTGGTTCTCCAAACCCAACTAACACACTGGATAACAACCAGCTCTCCACAGTGCTTGACAATGTGCTCAAGTGTGAATCAATAAGGTGGAATCTTCTGGAAAGTTTTTTTTTTCCCAACTTGAAGATTTCATATACTTAAATCTTAAATGCTTGGTTTGAGAACCATTTAATGAACAAGGTTTTTGAGTACTGATTTAGTGTAACGTGAGTAGAATAAGGTCGTGAAAGCTAGTGATTGTGAAAGTCTAATATAAAATGTTGCTTGCTGGTCTCACAACTTGCATTTTCTCTTCCACCAGTGCCTGGGCTAACAACCTGGCAGGCACCCGTTCTACAGCTGTCTTTGGTGGGGGTAACATAAATACAGACGCCAGGGCCCTGCCCCTCTAACTGTATCACAATCTCTGGGTGTGGAGCTGGGTTTAACTATTTTTAAAAACTCCCCAGATATTTCTACTGTGCTGCCAGAGTTGAGAACCACCAGCATAAAGTTCTTTAGCATTTGATTCACTGAGTTTCTCATCTTTCTAAATTTTCTCTTGAAATCATAGTCCAGAGGACTATGGACTTTTCCCTAGCCTCGAAAAAAAAAAAAAAAAAACCCTAAATTTGGATCCATTGGTTAATTCATACTTGAGTCAACATGTTGAAGGTTAATCCTACCCAAAGGGAAGAAATGAAAGGTTTTTTTTTTTTTTTCAAGAAGTCCAGCTCATCTCACACGGGAAAACTGAGAGAGATGGTGTTTGCCTTTTCAGAATTCTGCACGCCCAGCCTGAGTCAGCACTTGAGCATGAGATCACATCATCTCTTGGGGGGGGGTCTTATCTTCGTCTCGGCTCTCCTGGCGACCTCCTACACACTTCCCCGCTATGCCAGGTTAGTGGAGCGCAAGATGGGCCCCCGGCCCTCGCTCATCTTCAGGCTGGCTGCCCTTGGGAAGCTCTCACCCTGCACCACCTTACCTTGCGGTCCTGCTGGGCTCCAGCAAGAGCCCCTTTAACACTCACTCACTCACTAATGGATTCAGCACATACCTGATGCCTTTTGATGAGGTGGGGCAAACTGACTACATTTCCTACATCATAAACCCTCGCCAAGGCTCGCCCTCCTCCACCCCACACCCTGGTCCTGGTTAAGGTCCTCACTGTCTCTTACCCGGACATCTGCAGTAGCCCCCTGATCAGACTTGCTCCCTGGAGCCTCATCCTCTTCGATCCCCGCCCTGTGCTGCCCAGAGCCACCTATTTACACTCACATATGGCCGGTCCTCGTCCCTGGTCCGCACGCTCCAGAGGTGCCTGCCGCAAAGGTCCGCACGGCCAGCTAAAGGTGCTAGAACGGCCGTGAGCTGGTCTCTGCCCACTTCCTGAGCGGCCATCCCACTGCTCCAGCCTCACCGAATCCTCCAGCAATGCTGATTCACGGCTCCCCATGTGCACCCTGCTGGGCATTGCTTAACCGCCTCCTATTCTCCTGCTGGTGAGGGGGGATTCCAGTCCTAGGGTCATGGGGATGGCCAAGGACACACACGGCGCTGGACAGAGGAGACTGTCACACATCCTCACAGCTGGGGGCGGGGGAGGACCCCGCGCCACTCAGGGCCCCACGGGGGCTGCGCCTGGGGACAGAGTGAACAGCCTGTTTCTTGGAGCGGTGAGCTCGGTGGTATCAAGGGGCGGGGTGACCTCCGGCTCAAGAGGCAGGGTGTGGTTGGCTTGTTTGAACACCTCCACAGGCTGAAACCCGCTCCTCAGGGATAAGCAGGAACTGCGCCTGGTCCCCTTGACAAGGAGGGTTGCTTGGGTGGGGGACCTCATCCTGGGGAGCAGGGTGGGGAGGGGAACCTGTGGTCTGGGCATCTGAGGCTCTGGGGGCTTCACCAGATGTCAAGGCAGCACTTAATACTGGGCCCTCGTCTTAGGTTTCACATCACAGACACGAGAACTTCCTCTCTGTGTTTCTCCATTTCCCCTCCCCCCCGCTGGCTCTCTGGCTCAGTCCTGGTCCCCCTGTACTGTCAGCTCAGGCTTTCTGTCCCCTGACCTCTCCCCTCCGGCTGGTCACCCACCAATCTCTAGTAACCCTTACTGTACCCCCTTACCCAGAAGCTAAAAAAGCACTTTTAATTTTGTCTTTCCTTTAGAATGTAAGCTCCTTGAGGACAAGGACCCTGTACAACTTACTTGCTTTCAAATCCTTGGTAAATGCCCAAGAAAAGATGGTGTATTTTAAGAATATAACTCACAAATTTACTTTTACCAAAAAAGTTCTAATTTACTTTTACTAAATTTTACACTGTCAGAAAAAAACAAGTCTGCTGGAATCCCTCAAAGAAAACAGGCAACAACAAAACTTTAAACTCTATAAGAAAACTGTGAGGGGAATTTATATATAAAATTGTTTTGCTAATACACCCTCCCGTCCTCTTTTCTTCACAGCATTTAGTTTGGCCCACCTGCACATACGCCCTCCTCTGAAGCTGTTAAGCACGGATTTAAAGAGAGCTTGTAATTCCTAAGCACCAGGTCAAGTCAGCGTGTGGGCAAGCAGTTCACATGACCAGGAGCTGAGCTCACCTTTGCCATCACCCAGGGCACCTGGGCTGAGGCATTTGGGGTCAGTGCCTCCAGGGACCTTCAGGTAGGAAACAAACACAGTGACAAAGCTGCTTTTATAATCCCTGGCCTATCCTTAGGGGAAGACTCCAACGTCTCATGACTTGTGAGAAGCAGAGCAGGATGGAAACCCAGGTGCACCCAGCCCCAGAGACGGGGCCTGGCAGGAAAGTAGATGCGGTGAGCAGGCTGAAGTGGAGGCTCAGGTGCAGCAGAGGGGACGAGCCAGCAGCCTCAGGCCCTGCCGGCCCAAAGACAAGTTTTCTTTGTGCTGTACTTACAACCTTTTCCTTTTTTTTTTTTTTTTTTTTTTGTGGTACACGGGCCTCTCACCGTTGTGGCCTCTCCCGTTGCGGAGCACAGGCTCCGGACGCGCAGGCTCAGCGGCCATGGCTCACGGGCCCAGCCGCTCCGCGGCACGCGGGATCTTCCTGGACCGGGGCACGAACCCGTGTCCCCTGCATCGGCAGGCGGACTCTCAACCACTGCGCCACCAGGGAAGCCCCATTTTTTTTTTATTGTGGGAAAATATATATACAGTTTACCATGTTAACCACTTTAAGCGTACAGTTCACGGGCATTAAGTATACTCACACTGCTGTGAACGATCTCCAACACCATCTCCAGAACGCTTGTCATCTTGTGAAACTGAAACTCTGTCCCCATGAAACACTGACTCCTAGGCTCCCCTCCCCCTGCCCCTGGCAACCACAGTTCTACTCTCTGTAGACTTTCTATGAAGTTTAGGACTCTAAGTACCTCATATAAATGGCACGATGTACTATTTGTCCTTTTGTGACTGGCTTATTTCACGTAGCATAATGTCCACAATGTCCATGTTGTGGCATGTGTCAGAATATCCGACCTTTGTAACACTGAATAATATGCTGTCATACGGATAGACCACATTTTAGTTGCCCGTTCATCCATCAATGGACACTTGGGGTACTTCCACATTTTAGCTATTGTGAATAATTCTGCTATGAACATGGGTGTACAGACATCTCTTTGAGACCCTGCTTTCAAATCTTTTAAGCATACACTCAGAAGTGGAATTGCTGGGTCATAGGGTAATTCTGTTTTTTTGATGAGTAGCCATACTGTTTTCCCCAGCAGCTATACTGTTTGGCATTCCCATCAGCACTGTACAAGGGTTCCAACTTGTCCACATTCTCACCAAGACTTATTTTTTTCTGTTTTATTATTATTTTTAGTAATAGTCCATCCTAACGGGTATGAGGTGGTATCTCACTGTAGTTTGATTTTCATTTCCCTAATGATGACTGATGTTGAGCTTCTTTTCAATTGAAAAAATTAGTTCTCAACATGAAGAATCTGGAAATTGCACAGCTCCAAATTCCTGGCCTCTTTTGACAAATCAAAGATCTGGCAAAGCTGGGCACTCATTCCCACAAGGCAGGTCAGCCCAGGGCAGGGTCGCTGTCTGGAAGGCACAAGCAATCTCCAGTTCACCACAGTCCCCGCCACTCCCTACTGCCTGACCCAGAGGGCATGGGCGTTTGTGACGTCCCCCTGTGGGGATGGTCAGCACTGCTCTCAACGTGTCCAGACACTTAGCGAACGACTCACCCCAATCCAGCCACATGTTTTCCCCACCTGGCCCCTCGGGCCTCTAGAAAACTGTCGGTCAGCTCTGGAGACCACATGTGACTGGGGTCTCCACTTCTTTTCCATATGCTTCTTGGAATCATCTCCCAAGGGGAGCCAAAAAGGCTTTGCCAAGCAAATAACAGAGAAGAACTTTCCCCGAAAAACTTAATAAATCCATCAAGAATCTGGGAGTGACCAGGAGTGACATCCTGAGCCCAGATGATCTCTGCCAGAGGGTTTTTGAAATAAAGAACAGGCTGAGCCCCCGGTCCCGGCATTATGCTTTTTTTTTTTTTCCTCTTTTTTTGCGGTACGCGGGCCTCTCACTGCCACGGCCTCTCCTGCCTTGGAGCACAGGCTCTGGACGCGCAGGCTCAGCGGCCATGGCTCACGGGCCCAGCCGCTCCGCGGCACGCGGGATCCTCCCGGACCGGGGCATGAACCTGCGTCCCCCACATCGGCAGGCGGACTCTCAACCACTGCGCCACCGGGGAAGCCCCAGCATTATGCTTTTACAGATGCCGTGCTTTGGAGTAAATGGCATGACTTGATGAGGCTTTCTTGAGATGACAGAGTCAGAATACCAAAGAAGTTGCTGGCGAGGAGCATTTCTATTGCTACACCCACTAAACAAATGCACAGAGGGCTTGCTCAGTGACGAATGCCCTCACTGTCCCCATGGGGAGAAGCCGGGGTGCTCCACTCTCCCCCAGTTTGCAGCCCGTACCCGGGATCTTTGGCAGAGACACCAAGACCTGCAGAAGAAAACCTGGGATATTGTGTGTCTGGGAAGACAGGCAGGACCCTCAGCGCCTGCTCCCAGACTGAAGCTGGTGAATCACCCAGCATCTCATGGTGAGCAAGGGCAGGAGCAGGAGAGTCTGGGGCAAACCCAGAGAGGAAAGGAGTCACCCGGGGCTACGGCCTTCCTGGGACCTCTTAGTCCTACCCTTATGCAAGGATCTAGTCCTATTAACCTGTCGAGCACCTTGAGGATGTGCACCCATTTCACAGGATAGGAAAACGGAGGTTTACGTCACTGTGGCACGTGACCTTGGATGTGAACTATAAAAGTGTTATTAAGCTGGGACGAAGTGAGAGAGTGGCATGGACTTATATACACTACCAAATGTAAAATAGCTAGCTAGTGGGAAGCAGCCACATAGCACAGGGAGATCAGCTCGGTGCTTTGTGACCACCTAGAGGGGTGGGATAGGGAGGGTGGGAGGGAGACGCAAGAGGGAGGAGATATGGGGATATATGTATATGTATAGCTGATTCACTTTGTTATAAAGCAGAAACGAATACACCATTGTAAAGCAATTATACTCCAGTAAAGATGTTTTTAAAAAAAAGTGTTATTAAAGGTCTATTTGGCTATTTTAAAATTCCGAGTCCCTAGCTAAGTTGATTACGTGCAGCCTGGATCAATTACGGCTTTAGTAAAAAGATGCTCAAGCTACCCATGGCAGCGTCTCATCATTTTGCAAATGTAGGCTGGCCCAGAAATCCTTAAGGGGCACGCGGGTTATCAGAACAAATGAGCAGCTGCATTATTACTGTAAGTAGGTTCATTGAGCACCTGCATCAAGCACTGAGGCCAAGTGTGCTTCTAAACCTTCCCACATACTAACTGTCACCACAGGTCTTCGAGGTCATACTGAAATCAGGATGTGGGGCACAGACAAGGTCTCAGGGCTCCGGCTTCAAGGACAGTGCTGTGAGCCATCATACGAGCCCATTCTTTCAACCACTCTGACCTCAGGGCTGTGTGTGCTTCTCTACAAGAATTGCCATCTGCCCACCCCGCCTGCTCAGAGCATCATTCCAAAAGCAAATCTGCCCCCATACCCCTTTTTGTTTCCTACAAGAAACTAGAGCATCTGCGTCTGTGATTCTCTATTCCTCACGACCCAGTGAAGTGGGTGCTGATCTAGAACCAGGAGAGGGTAAGCAGCGTGGGCACAGGTGAGTGACAGAGGCGAGGTGCCCAGTCCCCCTGTCCTGGAGCTCGGGTCCCTGCAGTCCACCCACAGTGGGTGACCAGCAAACCTCAGGAGGATGAATAAGCAAGTCCAGGAGTTCTTCCAGGCTGCCCAATTCAGGTCATTGATGACTCCACCCCTACTCCTCTGTAAGGCACAAACTTTTTTTTTTTTTTTTTAAGATGTTGGGGGTAGGAGTTTATTAATTAATTTATTTTTTCTGTGTTGGGTCTTCGTTTCTGTGCGAGGGCTTCCCCTAATTGTGGCAAGCGGGGACCACTCTTCATGGCGGTGTGCGGGCCTCTCACTATCGTGGCCTCTCTTGCGGAGCACAAGCTCCAAACGCACAGGCTCAGTAGTTGTGGCTCACGGGCCTAGTTGCTCCACGGCATGTGGGATCTTCCCAGACCAGGGCTCGAACCCGTGTCCCCTGCATTGGCAGGCAGATTCTCAACCACTGCGCCACCAGGGAAGCCCCACAAACTTCTTGAAAGCATTCTGGGTTAACATTTTTGTAAAATACATTACATACTGTTTTCCTTGCATTTCTTTCTTCTTCAACTTTCAGACTTTATTTTAGTGATTTTGATGGAAAATTTACTAAATGGATTTACACATCTTTACTTTTTTTTTTCAGAGCAACTTAAAAAAAATCTGTATTATGGAGAATTCTGAAGATACACAAAAGTAATTCATAGTAAAAACCTGCAGCGTGCACTCTGCCGGGTCTGGCCTCTGGGCTCACAATGCATTTGTAGGAACCATTCATGCTGTGAGTATAGCAGGAATATGTTCTTTCTCATGGTGAATTTCTCTTTCAGGCATTTTCTTTGCTACAAAAGATTATGTTGTGGCCATCATCAAAAAATCTACAAACAACAAATGCTGGAGAGGGTGTGGAGAAAGGGGAATCCTCCTGCACTGGTGGTGGGAATGTAAATTGATACAACCACTATGGAGAACAGTATGGAGGTTCCTTAAAAAACTAAAAGTAGAACTACTATATGACCCAGCAATCCCACTACGGGGCATATACCCTGAGAAAACCATAATTCAAAAGGATACATGTACCCCAATGTTCATTGCAGCACTATTTACAATAGCCAGGTTATGGAAGCAACCTAAATGCCCACTGACAGATGAATGGATAAAGAAGATGTGGTACATATATACAGTGAAATATTACTTAGCCATAAAAAAGAATGAAATTGGGTCATTTGTAGAGATGGGGGTGGACCTAGAGACTGTCATACAGAGCGAAGTAAGTCAGAAAGATAAAAACAAATATCGTATATTAACTCATATATGTGGAATCTAGAAAAATGGTACAGATGAACCTATTTGCAGAAATAGAGACATAGACGTAGAGAACGACACGTGGACACAGTTGGGGGAAGGGGAGGGTGGGACGAATTGGGAGATTAGGATTGACATATATACACTACCATGCGTAAAATAGATAGCTAGCAGGAACCTGCTATAAAGCACAGGGAGCTGAGCTCGGTGCTCTGTGACAACCTAGATGGGTGGGATGGGGAGTAGTAGGAGGGAGGTCCAAGAGGGAGGTATACATAGAGCCGATTCACTTCATTGTACAGCAGAAACTAACACAACGTTGTAAAGCAATTATACTCCAATAAAAAATAAAGATTACGTTGTATGAATAGAACACAGTTTATCTGTCCTTCTGTTGATGGACATTTGAGTTGGTTTTGGTTGGAGGAGTGTACCAACAGAAATACTGAGAACACTCCTGCCTTTGACTTTGGAGGCTCTATGCATTCGCTTCTCAGTTCTCTTTTTTTTTAATTCAAGTATAGTTGATTTACAATGTTGCATTAATTTCTGATGTACAGCAAAGTGCTTCAGTTGCATATATATGCATTCTTTTTTAAAATATTCTTTTCTTTTATGGTTTATCATAGGACATTGAATATAGTTCTCTGTGTTATACAGTAGGACCCTGTTTTTTATCCATTCTATATATAATAGCTTACATCTGCTGACCCCAACCTCCCACTCCATCCTTCCCCCTTGGCAACCACAAGTCTGTTCTCTATGTCCCTGAGTCTGTGTCTGTTTCGTAGATAAGTTTATTTGTATAATTTTTTAGATTGCCCATATGGGTGATATCATATGATATTTGTCTTTCTCTGTCTGACTTACTTCACTTAGTATGATAATCTCTAGGTCCATCCATATTGTTGCAAATGGCATTATTTCATTCTTTTAATGGCTAATATTCCATTGTATATATGTACCACATCTTCTTCAACCGTTCATCTGTTGATGGATATTTAGGTTGCTTCCATGTCTTGGCTATTGTGAATAGTGCTGCTATGAACATAGGGGTACATGTATCCTTTTTAATTATAGTTTTGTCTGGATATATGCCCAGAAGTGGAATTGCTGGATCATATGGTAATTTGATTTTTAGTTTTCTGAAGAACCTCCATACTGTTTTCCACAGTGGGTGCACCAACTTACATTCCCACCAACAATATAGGAGGGTTCCCTTTTCTCCACACCCTCTCCAGCATTTGTTATTTGTAGACTTTTTAATGATGGCCATTCTGACCGGTGTGAGGTGGTACCTCACTGTAGTTTTGATTTGCATTTCTCTAATGATTAGTGATGTTGAGCATCTTTTCATGTGCTTGTTGGCCATCTGTACTTCTTCTTTGGAGAAATGTTTCTTTAGGTCTTCTGCCCATTTTTCAATTGGGTTGTTTGTTTATTTACTGTTAAGTTGTATGAGCTATTTGTATATTTTGGAGATTAATCCCTTGTCAGTTGCATCATTTGCAAATTATTTTCTCCCATTCCGTAGGTTGTTTTTTGTTTTGTTTATGGTTTCCTTTGCTGTGCAGAAGCTTGTAAGTTTGGTTAGGTCCTGTTTGTTTATTTTTGCTTTTATTTCTTTTGCCTTGGGAAAATGAGGTAAGAAAACCCTGGTACGATTTACATCAGAGAACGTTTTGCCTATGTTCTCTTCTAGGAGTTTTATGGTGTCATGTCTTATGTTTAAGTCTTTAAGCCATTTTGAGTTTATTTTTGCACATGGTGTGAGGGTATGTTCTAACGTCATTGATTTACCTGAGTTTGTCCAGCTTTCCCAACACCACTTGCTGAAGAGACTGTCTTTTTCCCATTGCATATTCTTGCCTCTTTTGTCGAAGATTAATGACTGTAGGTATGTGGGTTTCACTACTCCTGAGTGTAAAAACTTAGGAGTGGAATTGCTGGGTCAGAGGCTATAGGTGTGTTAAGCCTTAGGGAATTATGCCAAGCAGGTTTCCAAGGAAGTTGTGCCATTTTACTCCTGCCTGGGATTAGTTAGCTTTAAGAACTAGAAACATGCCTTTAATATTGAAATCATTCCAGTATTTGAACAACCCAGCTGAGGCCTGGTATGACTTGAGTGATCTGAATCATCTGTATTTTCAACAGAGGTTTGGAAAATGTTGCTCAAGGGCACAGAGAAGAGGGTCATTCTGGAAGATGCCAGGTGGTTTCTTAGTTTCAGATTCGAACCTGTCTCTCCTCTGCTTAGAGCTCTTCTCTGTTAAATTTTATGCTGGTGGAAAATCAGCCACTGGGGCTGAGGGTAGAGAGCAGAGCATCCGGAGCTGGTGTGTCCCGCTGTAGACACAGCCTTCGAGGAGAGGATAACTGGAAGATCCTTGCCCGGCCCTGTAAGAAAATCCTGCAGTAAAAGTAAATGTGTAATTAACTCTTAGGAGAAAGTATCGTTATTTGTAGGTGATATGATTGTGTATCTGGAACCTGGGAGAATCAACTGAAAGATGCGTAGAAATAATGAGAAAATTCAGTAATGTGACTAATTATAAATTTAACATACAAAAAGCAATCCCTTTTTGATGTGCAAAGAACCTGTTAGAAAATACAATAAAAGAAAAACCCCACTTACAATACCCACAAAAGATAGAATATCTAGGAATAAGCTCAATTAAAATGAATTTAAATGAGCCAAAGCTCTAGCAAAACTTGAATAAAAAACAGCTGAATAAATAGCAAGGCATACCCTATTTTCAAGTAGGAAGAAGTGATATTGTATTTTTTCTCCCTAAATTTATCTAAAAATGCAATCTCAATGAAAATATCTACTTTCTAATTAGACAAGCTGATTCTAAGGTTCATATGAAAAGTAAAACATGCAAGAATAGCCAAGAAAACTCTACAAAAGAAGGCTAATATGGGGAGACTATTCCTTCTAAATAATAAAAGGTATTATAAAACCATACTTAATTAAAGGAGCTTGAAATAGTATGTGAATGTACCAGCTAGATCAGTGGGACAAATAATAGAACCCAGAAATAGACCCAAATACATATGGAAGGATGGCATTTCAAAGCAGTGAAAAAAAGATAGATTATTCAATAAATGACTTTGGGACAGCTGAGTGCCAGCTGGAGCCATACCTTACTTCTTACACCAAAGTCAATTCCAGATGGATGAAAGTACTTTTAAAAACATAAAAGTACGAAAAGTTAAGGTTTTTTTTTTTTTAAAGAAATCATCTCCAAGTAGGGAAGCTCTTTCTAAATAAGACATGAAACCCAAAAGCCATAAAGGAAAAGACTGCTACGTTTATGTACATATAAAGTTCATTTATAGAAGATTAATAGGTACAAACTATTATGCATAAAATGAGCTATAAGAATACATTGTATAGTATGGGGAATATAGCTAATATTTTATAATAACTATAAATGGAGTATAAGCTTTAAAAATAGTGAGTCACTATACTGTGCACCTGTAACTTATATAATACTGTACATCAACTATACTTAAAAAAAAAGTAGATTGGGACTTCCCTGGTGGCACAGTGGTTAAGAATCTGTCTGCCAATGCAGGGAACACAGGTTCAACTCCTGGTCTGGGACGATCCCACATGCGGGGGAGCACTAAGCCCATGGGCCACAACTACTGAGCCTGTGCTCTAGAAACCATGCACCACAACTACTGAGCCCGCGCGCCTAGAGCCTGTACTCCACAACAAGAGAAGCCACTGCAATGAGAAGCCCGCGCACTGCAACGAAGAGTAGCCCCCACTCACCACAACTAGAGAAAGCCCGTGTGCAGCAACGAAGACCCAACATAGCCAAAAATAAGTCAAATAAAAAAGTAAAAAAAAAAAAAGTAGATTAATACTCTAAGGAAAAAAGTTTATTTAGGGAAAAATACTTATTTTAGAAGTTTTTTAAAATCACAAACTTGGAAAAAATATTCGCTACTCATACGACAAAAGGCCCAATTGCCTTAATATTGAAAGAACTGTTATTTAAAAACAAAAAGAGCTGGTAAATATTGATAATCCAACATCCAAAAGAAAAGGGAACAAAAGACAAGAGTAGGTAATTTATAAATGAAAAGGTGCTCAACCTTTCTTACAATGAAAGAAATGGAAATTACAATGAGACAATAAAAATTAAAAAGATGGGTAATTCACATTGTAAGCATGCAGGGAAAGAGGCACTGCTGAGGAGAGGTAAATAGTTCTGATTGCTCTCTAGGGCCCTTTGGTGTTAACTGTGAAAAACTAAAATGCATGTAGCTCTTCATCTAGCAATTCTTCCTCTACCAGGGATTTACCTACAAATAGATACACCTGAGGGCAAAATTCAATAAATGAGAATTGTTCATAATAGCATTGAATTGGAAACAATTCAAATGGCCTTTCAACGGGAGTCTGGCCAAGTGTGTTCTAGAATGGGGATTGACAAGCTTTTCCTTAAAGGGCTAGATAGTATTTTAGGCTATAGAGGCAACATAGAGTTTATTATGTAGGTACTACTTTAAAACTATTCTCAGATCAAGTATGAAAATAGGTCGCTTTGGTCTCAGGTCTAGAATATCCACACAATGAAATGCTATCCAGAGTATGATGAGGTATGTCTAAATATTAAATGTGTGAAAAAGCCCCAATGCATACTTTTTAAAAAGTAAAAGAGCAGGATACAACATCAGCACACAAATATCAGTTGTGTTTCTATACACTAATAATGAACAATGTGAAAAGGAAATTAAGAGAATGATTTCATTTACAGTAGCATCAAAAAGGATAAAATACTTAGGAATATTTTAAAAATAAAATACTTAGGAGTTAAGTATTTTAAGTAGTTTAAAATAAAATACTTAGGAATTAACTTAGTCTTAGGTGAAAGACTTATATACTGCAAAGTATAAAACATTGCTGAAGGAAACTAAAGAAGACACAAATAAATGGAAAGACGTTTTGTGTTCATGGATTGGAAGACTTAATATCATTAAGATGTTCATATTACCCAAAGTGATCTACAGAGTCCATGTAATCCCTATCAAAATCCCAATGACATTTTTTTGCAGAAATAGAAAAATCTATCCTTAAATTCATGTAGAATCTCAAGGGACCCCAAATAGCTAAAACAATCTTGAGGAAAAAAAAACAAAGTTGGAGGACTCATACTTTATGGTTTTGAAACTTACTACAAAAGCTACAGTAATCCAAACGATGTGATATTGGCATAAAGACAGACATACAGACCACTGCAATAAAACAGAGAGCTCAGAAATAAACCTCATATATAGGGTCAAATGATTTTTCACAAGGGTGCCAACACCATACAATGGGGAATGACAGTCTTTTCAACAAATGGTAGTGGGAAAACATTTCAACAAGGAAGATACACAAATGGCCAATAAGCACAGAAAAAATGCTCGACACCACTAATCATTAGGGAAATGCACATAAAAACTACAATGAAGGGCTTCCCTGGTGGCGCAGTGGTTGAGAGTCCGCCTGCCAATGCAGGGGACATGGGTTCGTGCCCCTGTCCGGGAAGATCCCACATGCCACGGAGCGGCTGGGCCCGTGAGTCATGGCCGCTGAGCCTGCACCTCCGGAGCCTGTCCCCACCACAGGAGAGGCCACAACAGTGAGAGGCCCGCGTACCACAAAAAAAAAAAAAAAGAAGCTACAATGAAATACAACTTCACACCAATAAGGATGACTACTACCAAAAAAACCAGAAAATAATAAGTGTTGGTGAGGATGTGGAGAAACTGGTACACTTGGGCACTGTTGGTGGGAATGTAAAATGGTGCAGCTGTTCTGGAAAACAGTATGGTGGTTCCTCAAAAACTTAAAAATAAAATTACTGTATGATTCAACAATTCCGCTTCTGGGTATATATCCAAAAGAACTAAAACAGGGTGTTGGAGAGATTTTTGTACACCCAAGTTCATAGCAGTATTATCCACAGTAGCCAAAAGGTTGAAAGCAAACCAAGTGTCCATTGACAGATGAATGGATAAACAAGATGTGGTATATACACACAATGGAATATTATTCAGCCTGAAAAAGAAATGACATTCTAATATACACTACAATATAGAAGACATTATTTGAATGAAACTTGAAGACATTATTTGAAGTGAAATGAGACAGATGCAGAAGGACAAATATTGTATGATTTCACTTATATGAGGTACCTGAAATAGTCAAATTCATAGAGACACAAAGTAGAATGGTGGTTGCCAGGGGCTGGGGGGAAGGGGTATAGGGAGTTACTGTTTAATGGGTACAGAGTTTCAGTTTGGGGTGACGAAAGAATTCTGAACATAAATAGTGGTTATGGGAATTCCCTGGCGGTCCAGTGGTTAGGACTTGGTGTTTTTACTGCAGGGGCCCAGGTTCAATCCCTGATCGGGAAACTAAGATCCCACAAGGCTTGCAGCGTGGACAAAAAAAAAATAGTGGTTATGGCTGTACAACAATGTGAATGTACTTAAGGCCACTGAACTGTACACTTAAAAATGGTTAAAATGGTAAATTTTATATTATGCATATTTTATCAGAATAATAAAAAGAATATTATTTAATATTTTTAAAAAGCAAAGGAGGACTTCCCTGGTGGCACAGTGCTTAGGAATCCACCTGCCAATGCAGGGGACACAGGTTCGAGCCCTGGTCTGGGAAGATCCCACATGCTGCGGAGCAACTAAGCCCGTGCGCCATGACTACTGAGCCTGCACTCTAGAGCCCGCGAGCCACAACTACTGAGCTCGGGTGCCTAGAGCCCATGCTCCACAACAAGAGAAGCCACCGCAATGAGAAGCCCATGCACTGCAACAAACAGCAACCCCCGCTCGCGGCAACGAAGACCCAACGTAGCCAAAAATAAATAAATAAATTAAAAAAAAGAAAAAGGATATAAAAATAAGCTGTCATTTGTGTAAATTTGTATGTGTGTATGTGTGTGTGTGTAGGAAATTTCTGAAGGCTATATGAGGAATATGGTAGGTTTCCGGGATAGCAGAGAGTCTTACCTTTTCAATAAAAACACTGGGTTTAGAAAGAAATATTTGCCATAAAACAGTAAAATAGTTAAGATCTAGTCATAGATCATCAAAATTCCTCCTGCCACACCAAACTTGCATTTCCCAATCTGCTCCCCACACCGGTCATACCACACCTACCGCTAGAGCCAATACTAGGCTGCTCAGCACCTTTGTGTAATTAGAATAAGGCAACCTTTCCTCTGGGTAGATGTGACCTTACAGGCATGCAGCTTGGCGGGCAGAGAGAAGGATGGGTTTCAGCCTCACTAGCCTTTCATCGGGGTGCCTTTTTTTTGCAGTACACAACATGCACAACTGTTCGTGGTGGCCCTGCCTGGAGCCACTTTTTCCCTACTTGACCAGTGTTATTATTCATAGACCAATAAAGAACACACAGAGCCTTTGTTAAAAACACAATTTCCTGAAAAATAAATGTTTCTTTGAAAAGCTTACAAAAGGTAGAAAAGGGGAATATTCCCCTCTTTTCAGTTGTTTCATTGATGGTACAAAGGGCACCATCCAAATTTTCTGCTAATTGTTGGCAGCAGTGATTTTCATAACCACAATGACCTGTGAAACTTTCTGGTTACTTGAAATTTGATGTTTTTCTCTCAGAAGGGCCTAATTGTTTAGTTAGTAGGGAAAACTCCCTTGTTCTCTATTTTCCTTTCCATCAGTTGGGTCCACGTAATGGAAGCATTGTGTTGAGGGACGTGGTCTCTCTGGATGTGGTCTGAGGACTTTAATACGCCAATGTGAGGCCAGAAATTATAGGGTCAACATGACATCTGATTTCGGGTAAACAAAATGCACACCAAGTGGTTTCTGTATGGCTTTTTTTTTTAAGAACAAGGTACTGTATAAGCCACATTACCTCATGCAAAGAATTGTAATTATTTGTAATACTTTTGAGCCAGGGGTTCATTTGTACAAATCTGGAAAACCAAAACGACCTGGAAATACCAAGTCAGCAAGGGGCAAAGCAAGAAGGAAAGTCTCAGCTACCTGACAGTTGGTTTTTGGCTCTTTCTCCACAGACACACAAGTTTGCCTCTCTCAACGAACCTAAGTCCATGATAAACAGGTGCTTTGTAAAACCAGACCATTCTGAACCTAAAGGTAAATCTTTCTTTTTTCTTTTTCTTTTTTTTGGCCACGATGCGTGGCTTGCGGGATCTTAGTTCCCCGACTAGGGGTGGAACCCATGCCCCGTGCAGTGCAAGCATGGAGTCCTAACCACTGGACTGCCAGGGAATTCCCGCTAAATCTTTTACTATGAGACATAAAATAGACCTACTTTCAAATGTATTCTGTCCTTTAACACATTTTTTTAGGCTTAGAGAAAAGTTTATTACTTATCCTTTACCCAGATTCTCCTAAAGTTACTATCTAACATAACCGTATAAAATTAAGAAGTTGTCATGGGTACAATACTATTAACCAATCTGCAGACTTTATTTGGTCTTCAGCAGTTTTCCCACTACTGCATTTGGATGTCACATATCCTTAATCTCCTTGAATCTGTGACCGTTCCTGTCTTCCCTTGTCTTTTTTTTTTAAATTTATTTTTGGCTGCGTTGGGTCTTCGTTGCTGCGTGTGGGCTTTCTCCAGTTGCAGCAAGCAGGGGCTACTCTTCGTTGTGGTGCACAGGCTTCTCACTGCGGTGGCTTCTCTTGTTGCGGAGCATGGGCTCTAGGTGCACAGGCTTCAGTAGTTGTGGCACACGGGCTCAGTAGTTGTGGCTCATGGGCTCTAGAGCACAGGCTCAGTAGTTGTGGCGCACGGGCTCAGTTGCTCCGCGGCATGTGCGATCTTCCCAGACCAGGGCTCGAACCCATGTCCCCTGCATTGGCAGGCGGATTCTTAACCACTGTGCCACCAGGGAAGCCCCCCGACTTCGATGTTTTTTAAATGCTCTCTTGTGGGGCCTCATACATGGTGGCCTTTGAACAGATGTTGGTTCCTCTCCTAACCAGCATGAAAGGAGACCCTTTGCTGACGTCTCTTCAGCCTAATAGGGGTTAGTAAGCGTAGTAGAGCCTGTCAGGGCTCTGCCCAGACCCCTCTGCATCCCTTTAAGTGTTCGGCTATCACCCCTTGAATGTGCTTCCATGATTCACAGTGCTACTCTTCACTAGAGCAGTGTTCTTGGTAAAAAGCTGGTAAAGTGTTGGTAGAAGCATCTGGGAGTTAATACTCTCCCCCGAGCGCAGCCCTCCAGACAACGTCTGGAGGATGCCAGAATTCCTTTGTCTCAGGTCAAGGAAACTCTGAGGCTTAACTTACACTCCTGAGCCCCCAGGATGAAGCCACAGGACTTAACTTGAAAGCACAGAGCTGCTTACCCCTCCCGGTTCTGCTTCCCTTACTCCTACACCAGTCTTCCCAGCAAGCGCATCCTTAATAAACCATTAACACCCAAGTCCTCAGCCCAGAGTCTGCTTCTGACCCAAGACAGTCAGCTTCAGAACACCTCATGCAGAAAAGCTACATGATACTGCAGTTCTGATGGTCACAGTTAAAAGAACTGACCAGATGGTACATTCAAATCATTCACTACTTAACAGCCACAATAATCATACTAGTGACTATGCGTTCACGTGCCTAATACCTGCATTACATTCAACACTAATCCTCATCACCAGCCTATAAGACAGGTAGTTTTATCCTTTGTGGCAGTTTTTTTAAATGGCACAAATCTTTGACTCTCTGTTAAGGTCTTTGTCCCTTCCCCTTGAATCTTGCTGCTTTTAGAGAGATCTGCTCTATTTTCATAACTTGTTCTTCAGTTGACAGGACCCAGCCACCCGAGGATACTCTTCACCAGGTGAGGACATCCAGCCATGCGGGTTGATTACACTTCAATTTACCTCTAGTAGACGGCAGAGTTAGGTGTTGCTTTTACATTGGTAGGTGGTTCTAAATAAGTACATAAAGGTTGAGCTTTTCTTTTTGTTCCTTTGAATTAATATTCCTACTTGCCATGGTTTGTGCTTTGGTTTAAAAACTCGGCTTTGAATAAAGCATTTGCAGACTGAGTCATTTTGACTACATTTTCAGATGGTTGTGTCAGCCTCTGGGTGGTGGCACTGCGGTCATGGAGCCCATCACCGGCTTCTGCTGGCAGATGTGAACAGCCAGTGCGCAGGGCTCTGCTGTGGTGGCTGCCAGCACCAGTGCCGGCCCTCCATCTCCCATCACTGCCGTGTGCCCAGTGAAGTAACTCTCCAGGGTGACATTCTAGTAAACGACCAGTAAGTAACAGAGCCAGGTCTCAGGCCCTCACGCTGTGCACCCAGCGGTGGGGGGGAAAGGCCTAGACAGCAGCCAGGAAGCTGGGCCCGCCGAGGGTGTTGCCAGGATCACCTTGTTAATTTTCTCAAGAGGCCTCTTTTTCTTCATGTTCTGAAATAACTCAGAATCCCTGTGCCCCACCAGCAAAGTTGGAAACACCATCAAGCTACACGAAATAAATTCCTAATAAAGTCCAATTGATCAATTTTTCCTTCATGGTTAATGTTTTTGTTGTTTTGTTTTACTGCTGTGTGTTGGCCTTGTCCATGGTTGCCTCTCAGAAAACTTGTGATGAATGAACGGGTGGAGGAATGAGCAGACCCAGTGGCCTGGAGGTGGTCTGGCCTGGCCTGGCCTGGCCTGGCCTCGCCAAGAGCCGCCTGGACTGGGAATCAAGGCCAAATGGCTAATGTTCTTTGTCTATCTCAAGATGCTCTTCTGGAAGCTTTATCGTTTTGCCTTTTATGTCTACAACCCACCTTGAATCGATGTTTGTGTGTTTTTGTGTCACCCACTGTGTGCAGGTGTCCCCTGTCCTAACCGCGCTGCCGTGCGAGAATCAGAACGTGAAGAACTGGGGTAAATGCTGAAGCCCTGGCGACAGCCATGGCTGAGGTGAACAAACGACCCCTCACCTTTGACCCAGAAGACTCACGTCTCCTACCAGCCCCCGTGAAACAGGCCAGCTCACTTGGTAACTTGGAAATAGGATAACATCTGAGACCCTTCACAGCTCTTGACACTCATGTGCAAGAAAATTGTCTCTGATTGTAAATCTGTGTTGGGGGTGGTTTGCTACACGCCATGGTTGTGGTGATAGCTGACTCCCAGAGGGTAGATTTGGTCAAAGGCTGGGACTATTTTCAAGTTCTTGGTACATACTGCAATTTGCCTTCCCGAAAGGTGGCTCCCATGTACACTCCCACCCCCCAGGGATATCTGAGCGGATTTTTCCTACTGAAATGCTAAGGTCTGCTGTCCTTTTCCCCCTGCATGCCTCCCCTCAAGTAAGTTCTGCCTTCATGATGGTTTTTTTGGTTCGGTTTTGTTTTCGTGTTGGCAATAGGACCCAGGAAATGGAGCTTGTGAATGGCAGGTGGGTCTGTTGCCAGGAGTAACGGGAGTATCTGCAAGGCCCAGAGTGATGCCCCAGTAAACCCATGGCCTGCGAAGACTAGCTCCAGATTTACATAATAAATTGCACCTCACAATCTACTCTCTGGCGCCTTCCTGAGTAATCTGCAACGCAGGCTTGGTGGAAAGTGCCGGAGGAATGCAAGCTCGCCAGAGTTGGCCCTAAGGCCAACACTTAACAGCCTACCTTAAACAGGACTGTGGCCCTTGTGGCAGGAGGGAGCCGCTGTTGCTCTGGGTGGAACTTTAATCCCCGAGGGCATGTCTGCACCTCTCTCCTCACCTGTCCCCACTCAGAGATGACAGTTCAAACACACCCACCAGCCAAACAAAGGGCCACCTCTGAGCCTCTTGAGGGGCTCTTGAGGACCAGGATAAAGGCCAAGGAAACCCTTGGGGGTCAAGGGGGTTTGTGCAGAGAGGACAGCTGAGGCATTTAAACGTGTGACATCCACAGAAGCCACTTTTTCCCAGGTCAGAGCAGTTCTCATTGAAGCTGCAGCAGATCATGGTTGATGGTGGGTTTAGAAGACTCAGGGCAGGGGTCAGTAAGCTCACTCTGGATAAGGCCGGAGGATAAATGGTCTCTGTTGCAACTACTCAACTCTGCCATCGCAGCGTGAATGAGCCTTAGACAACACACAAACCAGAAAGCATGGCTGTGCACCAATCAAACTTTACTTACAAGACCTGGTGGCAGGGAGGCTATGATTTGCTGACTCCTGACTCAGGAGATGGTGGTCAGAAAACAGGGCTAGACCTTGCCCTCAGCTGCTCAGGTGGAAAATATCTTTTTTTTTTTCATGTCTTCGTTTAACAAACACTTAAACAGCCTCACTATGCCCCAGACATTTGGAAGAGCTTTATAAATACTGATGCACTTAATTATCACAGTGATCCTGTAAGGCAAGTAATATTATCCTCCCTGGTTTGGTACAGAGAGGTTAGGTAACTGGCCCAAGGTCACACAGTGGTAAGTGAGAGTGTCAGGGCTTGGAAGGCAGGCAGCTTGTGCTCTTACCCATCACCCTGTGCTGTACAGAGGCAGGCTGGCCTTCATGGAAGTCACATCCACTGGGCACCCTGCTCTGTATTAGCCTGGAGGGAAGGGAAACAGGGACAGAGGTGATTAAGACCCACTCCTGAAATGGAACAGGACCCTATGGGGCCTTCCCAGGACACAACCTCCCTACACCCACCCTGCCATGTCCTTCATCTGCCTCTTGTCCGTAGAAAAGCTTAGCCAAAGAATAAATTTAATCAGAGAAATGAGAAAATATAGAAACAAAGGAAAGCAGTCAAACAGGACAAAATAATAATAGTTTAGCCATTAAACAAAGTTAAGGACCTTTAGTTCCTCTTCAAGGGCTATAGATCATATTCTGAGCCATGACCTGTGAGCTGTCTTATAGATACTGAAACCCACACCAGGTTGAAGAAGTTAACTACCTGATGACCAGGCTGTAGCCATGACATAAACTGCCGCAATTCTGAGAACTGGCCTCAAAGAAATGGCAACAAACCGACCCTGGAACTGAAGACAGACTGTGCTTAAAACAATCAAGATGATGCTGATCAGACCACTGGTGACATTTTGAGATGACTGTCAGAGCTGACTGTGCTGTGCTGCATGCGGCCCCCTCCCTCTGCCTATAAAAGCTCTTGCCCACTGATGGGCAGTGGGGAGTTGGCCTTTGGACAGGAGTCCGCCTTCTCCCCCCATTGCTGGCAACTGGAATAAAGCAAACTCTCCCTTCCATTAACACTTGCTTCTCGAGTACTGGCTTTCCAGCTAGAGCAGCCGGAGCCCTCAAGGAGCCCTGCAGGGAGAGACCAGTGCAGATTAACGATGAGTGTAACCTCGGGAAAGCATGGGATGCAGGATGAGTTGAGAACTTGTAAAACTCACCTAAAGGTCAGAAAAGTGGTGGCCATGCAAAGTACAGATGAGCACAAGTGATCTTCTGCAGTGCTGGAAAGGGCTGGTGTCTTCAACTAGGTATCTCATGTAACTAGGTGAAAAAGTCATCAAGCTGACGCAATAAAATACACAAATTTGGAAAAAAAAAAAAAAAAAAAAGAGCCTGGTGGTGCTGGGTGGAAGCTGGCAGGTGGTGAGGCAGCCGTTCAGGCTGCTGCTCTCCAAGGCGTCTTCTGGGCACTGGAGGGTCCCTTGGCCCCCATCCCATCTTCTCAAGAGTTCTATGGGGAGGAAACAGGGTCATGGACAGTGACATGACCAACTATGAACCAGTGCATTTGGCCCGCCTGGCAGGCTGATGGCTGGGGGTGGCTTCCAGAGCAGAGTCAAGGCCTTTCCCACAAACCCCTTTGGGATGGGCTGGGATACTTGACACGCAGCCTGGGCACACATGAGGGATCCACAGCACAGTCACCCAGGTGACCCACAAAGAGGGATGGAGAAGGCCACTCTCTTCTCTTTGGCCATCAGCCAGGACTTGTGCCTGCAGACTGTGTCCCTGGCCTTGCCCAGGGCCCTATGAGGGGACTCAGACTGTAAACTCCTTGAAGATAAGAGTCCTCTTGGGAATCCTGGTGCCTTGCACAGGGCTAGAGACTTGGGAAATGATCGGCCCAAACCCTGGCACTGAAGACTCTCTTGTAAAATTCGCTCTGGGCTCTCCCTCCTCTGAAGGAAGACTCTGCACTCACCGTCTCCAGCTCAGAGGACCTCTGATTGGAAAGGCCGACTCATCCCAGTGTGGACCCCACCCCTCAGGCCCTCAGCCTGACGGCCCCAAGAAAGTCCACCTGGAGGCTCAGATTTCTTTATTTCCTGCCCCTCCACTTCAGAAAAAACCCAAGCGGAGATGAGGTGACAGTTGTCCTCAGCCCTCTCACATCATCCACTTGCCAACAAGCCGTCCACCCACTGATCCACTCAACCCCCCAACCACCTGCCGGGCCATCTGTCCACAATCTCCTCCAACTTCTGTCACATGCCTGTCCTTCAAGGAGCCAAGGGTCTTTGGAGATGATTCTCTCCTTGAGGTTGACTGGGTGTTGGGGATTTTCAGAGACGGCGAGATGATTCCGCAGTCAGGAAGCCTTCATGGACGTGGGCAGATGGGGGAGGGGCTGGATGCTGGAGCGCTGCTGTCTGCCCACCCAGGTCTGGACCTGCCATCTGCTGGCTCTGTGAGCTCAGGCGATTTAAGTAACCTGTCTGTTCCTGACTCATCTGACCTGCAAAAGCCGGTGAGGTAAACCACCAAAATGGCCACAGACCTTCACCCCTCCTTCTATCATGCCCTGTGCAACGTGACTGCAGCTCCTACCACCCAGAGGTGGAGTGATTTTCCTACCTCTTGAATCTGGGCTGACCGTGTGATTTGCTTTGGCCAAGAGAATGTGGCAAAAGTGATGATGTGCCGATTCTGGGCTAGAACTGAGCAAGCCTTGGTACTCTCTGTCTCTCTCCCGCTCTCACCCCTTCCGCCAGCACGTAAACACGCCCAGGCTAGCCTGCTGGGGGATGAGACACCACGTGGATGAAAATCCCCGTCGCTCCAGCCAACAGCCAGCCAACTCCCAGAAGCCTAGCTGAGCTGTAGGGAGCCGAGCTGAAGCCAGGACTGCCCGTGTGAGCCCAGCCTAAACCATTCACTCACAGAATCGCAGGCAAATAACTGGTGGTTGTTTCAGGCCGCTAAGGTTTGGGGTGGTTTCACGCAGAACTGCTGTGGCCACAGGTGAGTGATGCGATAGGATTATACAACTCTTGTACCTCTGGGTCACGGTGGGAGTTAAACGAGATGCTCTATGGAAAGTGCTTAGCTCCCTGCCTGGCACGAGGCAACATCCCATGGAGGTTAACTGTTATCCCTGCTGTGGGACACTGTCCTGTGTGAAGATCACAACTACGATCTCAGCCACATCAACTGGACTACAAGTTGTCTCCACTCGAGAATCCAACCAGTCACTCGTGGGCCACCTGTGGCCCCACCTACAGAAGCCTGGGCTCTGCCTGAAATTTCTAGTAAAACCTTCTTAAAGTTATATAATTAGCAGATGCATGAACTAGCTGAGGCGGGACGTGCCAGGTCTGGCTGACACGTGGAAATGCTGGACTCCCCGGCCACCTCAATATGGGGCCCCTGCCACAAGACAGCAGACCGTTCCAGCAGTCTCTTCAGATCCAAAGAGAAACGTGGGTGGGGGGGCACTGTTTTTCTTTTTTTTAAAGCTTTCCAGAGGACATTCTGGCCCGCCTTGGAAATGCTGGGCTTGTGTGCAACTGGACACGAGGGTGAGCAGATGGCTGGCCTCTGGAGACCAGCCTCACTCCCACGGTGCGACAGCTTTGAACATGATGAATCGCAAAGGGTTTGTGGTGCTACCTGACTCTGACTGAAATTCTAATTCCAGAAGTGAGTCACGGACTGGGCACCAATACCGTGGGTGATATGTACAAGGATGGTTTCTGCTGCCTCGTTTGTGGTGACAAAAAAACTGGAAACTGCCAGAATATCCAACAGTAGGGGGATGGTTGAAGAAACTGTGGTACTTATAAACCTCTGTTTCAAAGTAAATTAAACCTATGTTTTTTGACCTAGAAGGACCGTTATGATGTATTGTTAAGAGAGAAAATCAAGTTGCACGATAATTAATGCACTGAGAATAATCCTATTTTAATAAAATGATAAAAATCCCATCTAAGTGTATAAATATTAGTACATGTTTGTGTGGGTAAGGAAAGCGTATGGAAGGATACACACCTGGAGGAGCGGAGTAGGGGGGAGACTATTAGCTTTTCCTTTCTTTTTATTTTTTATTCAGAGATCATTTTAAACTTACAGAAGAGTTGCAAAAATTAAAATAGTACAAAGAATACCTATATATCCTTTGCCCAGATTCACCTACTGTTAACATTTTACCCCTTTAGTTTTATGATTTGTGCATGTTCCCTGTCCCACCTTCAGTTGATTGCAATCTACACACACACACACACACAGAGAATTCTTCCCTGATCCATCTGAGGGTAAGTTACATGCATCATGGACATTTACCCCTAAATACTGCAGCATGTATTTTCTAAGAAAAGAGATGTTCTATTACAGCACCACAGCATAGCCTTTGGCTTAAGAAATTTAACACTGATACAAAGTATGTTCTCTGATCATAAGAGAATTAAACTAGAAATCAGTAGCAGGAAGATATATGAAAACATTCCCCCAAGATATGGAAACTAAATGACTCACTTCTAAATAACCCAGGGGTCAAAGAACAAATCACAAGAGAAATGAGAAAACATTTTGAATTTAACAATGTTAATACAATCTTTGATCTAATCCACCGATGACACACTGTTTATTAATTCTTCACGTCCTTTGCCATGTGACTTGATACTACCACTAACTGGCGTGAGTAGAATTTACCTCCCCTCCCTGCTGAAACTGGGCTGGGACATGGGACTTGCTTGGGCCAAAGGAAAGGGGGCAGAGTGAGAACGTGCCAGTTCCCGACCGACGCTGGTGTTCTTCCTCTATCCTGCGTCACTGCCACCATTATGTGAACAGCATCGCTCCGGCACCTGCTGCACTGCTTTCCTGGGACCCAGGGGGAACACCTGAGGGGCAGACCTGAGCTGTATGCACAGATTGAATGGGAGGGGCCGAGCCAAGCCCTGCCAACCTGCAGACGCATGGGAAAGAAATGCTGATTGCTGTGGACCACCGAGAATTTCGCACCTGTTACGCAGCGATGACTCATCGTATAGTAGCCGACACATACAAAACACTTCCTTCACATGAGGGATTGTTGTAAGGCCTTTACTAATGTTAACTCACTGCACGGGCAACGGTCCTTTTTCACAAACAAGGACACTGAGTTTAAGCTGCCAGCCCAAGCTCACATGGTTAACACGCTAATGGTTAACACGCTAATGGTTGCATGACCGTGGGACGCACTCCCTCTGGACGTCTGCTGGGTGAGACCACAGTTGGTGGTCCTCTGAGCCAGTCTGAGCCCGGGCTTCTCCTACTTGCATCTGGAAGTATCCTGCCAAGCCCACCTGCACAGCCTGCCTCACTCCCCCGGCCTCATCCTCTCCAGCCCCGGGGATGTCTGACGAGCTTGGGGAGAAAGACGCACTTTTCCCAAACACTAGTTTACAGTCGGGAGCCTCCAAGATGCCCCAAGGGTCACAAAAGCCGAGTCTGGTTTTCTGTCCACAGACGTGCAGGCAGGAAAAGAACAAACACCAACATGTGCAAAGGAAAAAGTGGTGCGACAATAAAATGGAATTAAACCCCAAGTCAGGAGAGGAAGTGGGCCCTGCTCTGGCTTCATCCAGGGAAGGTCAGTTACCAGAAGCTCAGGTAGGGCCTCCCTGGTGGCGCAGTGGTTGAGAGTCCGCCTGCCGATGCAGGGGATACGGGTTCGTGCCCCGGTCTGGGAGGATCCCATATGCCGCGGAGCGGCTGGGCCCGTGAGCCATGGCTGCTGAGCCTGCGCATCCGGAGCCTGTGCTCCGCAACGGGAGAGGCCACAACAGTGAGAGGCCCGCGTACCACAAAAAAAAAAAAAAAAAAAAAGAAGCTCAGGTAGGCCTTTGGGCTTGGAGAAGGGATATATTTTGGAAAGTGAGATGAGGAGCCTCCCCTTGGGAGGCCCAGGGTGGCGGCAGGAGATGACAGGCAGATCCCCCGCTGGACTAGTCCTCCCAGCCTGTGCGTCTCAACCTTGGCCATCATTAGAATCGCCTGGGCTGGGAAGCCACACCCCAGTCCAACTACATCAAATTCTCGGAGGACTGGGACCCAAGTGTGGGCGATTTTGTGGCCAAGGCTGAGAAACACTAAGCAACAGCCTCATTTTAACTAGGGTCTCTCCCCTCCCCTGAGGGTAACCACCATTGTTCCATGGCCCCCAGCTACCAGGCAGCCTGCCGAGTACTCCACATGTTCTCACGGGTCCTCCTCACAACAAATCACAGGTTTTTAGCAAACAGGGAACTGAGGCACAGCCAGCAAGCAGCAGGTGCGGGACTTAGGCCCGAATGGTCCAGAAGCCAAGCTTTTTACAGCCATGCCACACACCTCAGTGATTCAAATGACCTGAGAACTAGGAGAAGACAGAAATTTCCAAGAGGCCCAAAAGGGGATCCGGGCTGGGTGGGCAGAAAGAGAGGTCTGCCGTCAGACTAGGGAGGGGGGCCCAGAGAGGGAAGCGGGGTCCCTGGGATGGCCGGTCTGGGGAGACCAGGCCTTGGTCAACTAATGAGAGCAGATTAACGAGGGAACCAGGCCAAGGGCCCCAGAGACAGAGAACAGATGTCCGATTCTTCCCTGCAGCCTGCTCTCCCAGGACTGGGGGAAACCAGGACACGGGGTTGGCTGAGGACCAGGGCCTACCTGCCTCCGAGTTGTTCTGTTTCTGCCTGGGTCCTTCCCTTCTCTTACCCCCTCCTCCACCCCCCTCTTTAATACCACAGGAAGGGGAATTTTGAGCGACCTTCTCCACAAATTCCCCAGATGGGACCAGCCAGTTAGACTGGGTTGAGAATCACCACTTCAATTGCGGGAAGAACTCATATGAATAAATGATGAGAAACACCAAGATCTCCCTACTCCCTGGAGATTAGTAGACAAAGGATGCAAACAATTTATAAAAGAAGGAATGCTACTAGGAAACAAACAATGGAAAATGTTCAACCACACTAATAATTTTTTAAATGGCAAATTACTGCCTATTTAAAAATTAGCAACAAGTACTTCAAGTGATAATAACTAATCCGGGTAGTTTTGAGGTGAGACTGGTACCTTAACATATTAATGACAGTGTTGGCAATGAGAAAGTGACAATGAAAATGTTCCCATCTTTTGACTTAAGAATACCATTTCTGGGATCTATCCAGAAGAAAAAAAATCCAATCCATGGCAAAAAAACTTAAGCACAAATGTGTTCACTGCAATGTTATATATATAAAAGCAGGAATCCTAATGAGGAGCACTAAAATAATAAGAAAATAGAACCATTAAAGAATGGTCATGTAAACCATTTAGCAACTTGAAAAAAATGACTGTGATATAACATGAAGCGACACAAGTAAGTAATCCCTAATCTATTTTGTGTCTCTATTAACTTGCCTTTCCTGGACATTTCATATAAAAGGAATCATACAACATGTGTTCTTTTGTCTGGCTTCTTTGAAATGTTTCAATTCGTGATGTTTCACCCCTGTTGTAGCATTTATCGGTGCTTGCTCCTTTTTACTCCTGGGTAGTACTCCACTGTACGCATCTATCACATGTGTTTATCCATTCATCAGCTGATGGTCACTTGGGCTGTTTCCACCTGGAGGCTATTGTGAATAATGCTGCAATTAATATTCATGTACAAGTCTTTGTGTGGATACATGTTTTCATTTCTCCTGAGAGGAACTGCTGAGTCATATGGTAATTCTATATTTAACATTTTGAAAAACTGCCAGGCTGTTTTCCAACACGACTGCACCATTTTACATTCTCACCAGCAATGTATGGGGGCCCCGATTTCTGCATAGCCTTAGCCACCTGATTATTTATGTCTTCTTGATTCTAGCCAGCTCTGTGAATATCATTTGAATTTCTCTAATGACTAATGATGCTGAGCATCTTTTCATATGCTTACTGGCTATTTGTATACCTTCTTCAGAGAACTGTCTAGTCAAATCATTTGCCCATTTTAATTGCAGCACCTTTTTTTAACACTTTATTTTTTAGAAGTTTTAGGTTCACAGAAAAATTGAGCAGAAAGTACAGAGATTTCGCAAATATCCCTGCCCCCCATACACAGCCTCCCCCATCCTCCACCAAGGTGGTACTTTTGTTACAGGAGAACCTACACGGACACATCACTGTCATCCAAACTCCACAGTTTACATTACAGTTCATCCTTGGTGTTGTGCATACTATGGGTTTGGACAAATGAATAATGACATATATCCATTGTTATACTATTATACTATCACAGAGTATTTTCACCGCCCTAAAAATCCTCTGTGTTCTGCCTGTTAATAATCCCACCCTCCCTCCCTAAACCCCAGAATCTGATCCTTTCCCTGTCTCCACAGTTTTACCTTTTCCAGAATGTCATATAATTGGCATCAGACAGCAAGCAGCCTTTCCAGACTGGTTTATTTCACTTAGTAATATGCATTTAAGGTTCCTCCATGTTTTTTCACGCTTGATAACTTGTTTCTTTTTAGTGCTGAAAAATATTCTGTTTTCTGGACATACCAGTTTATTCATTCACCTGATGAAAGACATCTTGGTTGCCTCCAAGTTTTGGCAATTATGAAAAAAGGTTCATGTGCAGGTCTGTGTATAGACATACATTTTAACATCATTTGGGTAAATATGAGGAGTGTGATTGTTGGATCACGTGATAGAGTACGTACGCCTATTTTTGTAAGATACTGCCAAACTGCCTTCCGAAGCAGCTGTACCATTTCGCCTTCTCACCAGCAATGAATGAGAGTTCCTGTTGCTTCACATCCTCACCAGCATTTGGTGTTGTCAGAGTGGTGGATTTGAGCCATTCTAATAGATGTGTAGTAGCATCTCATTGTTTTCATTTGCGTTTCCCTGATAACATGATGTGGAACATTTTTTCACATGCTTGTTTGCTCTCCGTGTTATCTTCTTTGGTGAAGTGTCTGTTTAGGTGTTTTGCCTGTTTAAAAATCAGGTTGTTCATTTTCTTATTATTGAGTTTTAAGTCTTCTCTGTACATTTTGGATAACAGTCCTTTATCAGATGTGTGCTTTGCAAAGATTTTCTCTCAGTTCGTGGCTTGTCTTAATTTCTTGACAGTATCCTTTCACACAGCAGAAGTTTTAATTTTAATGAAGTCCAGCTTAGAAAATCTTTCTTTCATGGATTGTGCCTTTGTAGAACCAACCAGGACCCTAAGGGGTCTTCCCTGGGACAGACCCCTCCTCCCACATCCTCTGCTTCAGCTCCCCTCTGAAGTACCTAAATAATAGTACCTGATGCACATTTCCTGAGTTGTTCTACAGATGCCAAAACCCCCACTAGATAGAAGAGGTTAACTACTTGATGACTATGAGTACATAGCCCCCCAGACCTACTACAGCCTAAAGACTGATCATGTGAACCCCTGTGACACCACCCTGTGACCTCACCATCAGCCAATCAGAGCTGATCACTTACCCTGGGACTCCCTTCCCTCACCTTACCTCTCAAAATGCTTCACTGAAAACCATCGAGGAGTTCGTGTGCTTTGAGCATTAGCTGTCCCGGATTCCTTGTACAGAGCACCCTGCAATAAATGCTGCTCTTTCTTTCACCACAACCTGGTGTCAGTTGTTTGGCTTTACTCCACGCCGGCGAGTGGACCCAAGTTTTGGCTTGGTAACATTTCATGTTGTAGCAAAAAAGTCATCACCATACCCTAGGTCATTTAGATTTTTTCCTATGTTAGCAGTTTTATATGATCCATTTTGAGTTAATTTTTGTGAAGGATGTAAGATCTGTGTCTAGATTCCTTTTTTTTTTTTTTTTGCACGTGGATACCTAGCTGTTCCATTACTGTTTAAAAGATTGTTTTCTCCACTGTATAGCCTTTGTTTCGTTGTCAAAGATCAGTTGGCTATACTTATGGAAGTCTATTTCCGGGCTCCCTGTTCTGTTCCATTTATCTAGCTATCTGTTCTTCCACCAATACCAGTGTCTTGATTACTGTAGCTTTATAGTATGTCTCAAAGTTGAGTAGTGTCAGTCCTCCAATTTCGTTCTTTTCCCTCAATATTGTGTTGGCTTTTCTGGGTCTTTTGGTTATAAACTTTAAAATCAGTTTGTCAATATCCACACAATAACTTGCTGGGATTTTGACTGAAATTGCTTTGAATCTATAGATCAAGCTGGCAAGAAATGACATCTTGACAATGTTGAGTCCTCCTGTGCATAAATATGGAACATTGCCGCATTTACTTAGTTCTTCGATTTCTTTCATCAGAGTTTTGTAGTTTCCCTCATATAGATCTTGTACATATTTTGTTAGATTTATACCTGCTAATGTAAATGGTATTGTTTTAAATTTCAAATTCCACTAATTCATTGCTGGCATATAGGAAAGTTACTGACTTTTGTATAAATAACCTCATATCCTGTAATCTTGCTATTCACCTGTTAGTTCCATTTTGGGGTCAACTTTTTTTTTTTTTTTTTTTTTTTTTTTGCGGTATGCGGGCCTCTCACCGTTGTGGCCTCTCCCATTGTGGAGCACAGGCTCCGGATGCGCAGGCTCAGCGGCCACGGCTCACGGGCCAGCCGCTCCACGGCATGTGGGATCTTCCCGGACCAGGGCATGAACCTGTGTCCCCTGCATCGGCAGGCGGACTCTCAACCACTGCACCACCAGGGAAGCCCTGGGGTCAACTTTTTATCAATTCTTTCAGATTCTCTACATAGGCAAGCAGGTCATCTGCATACAAACAGTTTTATATCGTCCTTCCCTATCTGTATACCTTTTATTTCATTTTCTTGCATTAGCTAGAACTTCCATTAGCTAGTACGATGTTAAAAGGAGTGGTGAGAGAGGACACCCTTGTCTTGTTCCATCTTAGATGGAGGTCTTCTAGTTTCTAAGTATTCTAGTTTCTCACCGTTAAGTATGATGTTTAGATGTAGGTTTTTTGCATAAGTCCTTTATCAAGTTGAGGAAGTTCCCCTCTATTCCTACTTTGCTGAGAATTTTTATCATAAATGGGTATTGGATTCTGTCATGTATCATATGATATGACCGTGTGATTTTTGTGCTTTAGCCTGTTCATATGATTGCATTATTTGGAAACAGGGGTATTTGTTAAACTATGGTACATGACTATAACAAAATATAATTCTATCATATATGATTTTTTAGAACATATGACAACGTGGAATGTTATTTGTGACCACCTAAAAAAAAAAAACCCCCAAAGTCGTGTATCTTATAGAACAAGATATACAATATGATCACAGTTCATTTTAAAAAACTAGTATATGAAAAAAAATGACATATGCAAGGGCCTATGTATGTGCATAAGACAAAAGGATTTATACCAAAATATCTAAAGCAATGGGCTCTGCTGGGTTAGAGTAACCTCTCCGGTAGCTGGTAACAAGCCAACGTGAAGTAAAGCAAAAAGGGTCATTTGACACGTAACGTCTAGAAAAGGCAAATCTATAGGGACAGAAAACAGACTGGTGGTTGTCCGGGCTGGGGCAGGAGTGGGGACTGACTGCAAATGAGCACCAGGGGCCTCTCTGGCCCCATGTTCTACAACTGGATTGAGTGATAACTCCATAAATCTATTAAAAACCTGAACTGTACACTTAAAATTGGTGAACTTTATAGTATGCAAATTACACCTCCATAAAACTTTAAAAGGAAGGAGGGATGATTTACTATAAAATGGGATGGATGTAAGGGGAAGCCTACCCCAATCCTGAGGGGGGAGCCTCAGCCAGCCTCAGGGAGAGGCCTCACCAGAAATCTATCTGAAACTGTCTCAACCCTTCCTGTTTCTACAGACTGGCCCACAAACAAAACAAAAAACAAAAAACCGTGGCCACCTAGAGCTTCTGCATGCACTCTGGCCATGAGGAATGCCCTCACTGCCTTCCTAGCATGGATGAGGTGTCTACCAGCTACAGCCCACCCAGCTGCCCCAAAGGGGAACAATTCCCAGCTGGGCAGCTGCCCTCTAGGTGTCACAACTTCACAGCCTTTTCCACAATGACCCTTGTGGTTGACTATACTTTGGTGCTCACCACCCCCCTCCCCTCAGGAACCACATATCCCAGTATTTGTCCTTGTGAAGAGCTCCCTCCGGCATGGTCTAGGAGTTCGGCCACGTCACTGGCTCCGGCTGATGGGTCAGCAGTAAGCACGATGCAAGCAGAGGCTTGAGGAGCACTTGCAGTGGGGTCTGTCTTCCTGGAAAGTTGGAAGAATGTTCCTTCTTGGAACCCAGCTACCTCGCCATGAGGTGGTGTAAGCAGTCCCAAGGGGAGGCGGGAAGAGAACTGAAGCCCCCCGGCCAGCACCCCAGCTGAGCTCCCAGATGACAGGGGCTGCCCCAGTGCCCCAGCCAGCACCACATGGAGAGAACCATCCAGAAAACCCTCAGAATCCCAAGAGAAAAGAAACTGCTATGGTGTTAAGTGGCTAGAGTTTGTGGTGGTTCCTTACGTAGCACTAGGTAACACAGACATCCTTTGGCCTCTAGGTCATCAGAGAAGTCCTGGTGAGAAGTGTTGAGAAGTGCCACCTGTAACACTGAGTGCCCGGCCCACCTGCCCAGGACACCCTGCTGTGCCCCTGGGGAGGCAGGAGCTCTTGCCGGCATCTTACTGAAGGGTGACAGGCAGGCCCTCGCTTAAGCTCAGGCCACTGCGGAACCCACTCTAAAAGCCGCTTCCTCAAGGAGATATGAACCTAGAAGGCTACGACGCCACTGTCTGGATACTAAGACCAGGGGCGCAAAGTCTGAGCAGCAGGGTACTGACATATCCTCAGTGAACCTCTCCGTAAGACACGTACTTGCGAAGTGAACCCTGCTTGCCTTAACTCAAAGTTAACTTGCCAGAAACGGGACTGATGTCCATGGTATTCCTGCCCGAGTGCCTACAGAACCTGAACAGGAGCAAAGAGCAGATGCCCCCGAATCCTGGGACACTGCAAACCAGCGAGCCCTAGGATACTTCAGAAATGTCCACATTCACAAAGACTTGGGGACGGTTCCTGATCACGGGAGACAAAAGGAGCCTGACAACTGAATGCAACATGCAGTCTTGATCTTCTTTTGCTATAAAGGGCAGTATTCGGACAATCAGTGAAATGTGAATTAGGTCTGTACATGAACAGCAAGAGATCAAGGTTAACTTCCCTGATTTTGTCACTGTACAGCAGTTAGGTAAGAACATTCCTAGCTTTTATTAAGGGTAAAGTGGGCACAGTATCTGCAACTTACTTTTAAGTGGTTCAGAAAAAAGTGTGCAGGTGCACACACACGTATGTGTACAGGGGGCACAAACGTGTGAAATGTTAACATTTAGGGAACTGGGATGAAGGGTACCTGGGAATTCTTTGTACTCTTCTGTAACTTTTCTGTCAAGAATAAAATTATGTCAAAATTAAAATAAAACATTTCTAAGATACTATTTGGTGAGTCATTCCTTCTGAACCTTTCTTCCAACCATCCAGCTGGCTCCAGAAAGGTCTTCCCTCCAGTTTGAACAGGGCTTGTTACCGCTTTTTGGCTCACACACCCTTCTAAACGTCTGATGAAGCTTCAGGCCCCTCCCCCCAAAAAACATTCACACTCACACATACCTGCCTTTGCACATGACCACAGACCCTGACCTGGGAGCCCAGCAGGGAAAACATGGAAGGTCAGAGTGGGAAGTGAATCAGCTCTGAATCCAGGCCGCCTGTCAGGGTCCAGGGGCCTTAGGCCCCGGGGAGAGTTCCTCCCCAACGTCACACACCCCGCAGGCAGGGAGGGGCCGGTGCCAGGACTTGGGTCCTGTCCTCTGCTTTCTGTCTGTGCGCCCTGGCACGGACTTACTCATCCTCTCAAGCCCACTTTCTCTTCCCTAAAATTGAGGCAACGGTACGACCACCTCATGGAGTCGCTGGGAGAATTCAGAGCTCAGGAACGGCACTGACGTTTTTCCTACTCTTAGCACCTTGTACCTTGTCTGCTCAACACTGCCTACCCCTGAGCCCACTGGGCTGGGTGCTGGGTGCTGGGTGCTGCTCAGGGCAGCCAGTGGCACAGACAGGAGGCCCCGCCTCAGGCTTACGCCCCAGAGGCCCCACTTGCCAGCAATTCTTGTTTTTCCTGATATCCTCTGAGATCAGGTCTTTGTTTTCCATCCCACTTGGAGCCCACTGCCTTTTGCTAGACATACCTTTGATTTAATGTAGCCTTTAGCCACATTCACTTTAACTAGAATACTAGACATTTTGGCCAAACGTGAACATACGAGCAGTATATCTGCTTTTCAGCCGCCACTCACCCTCACCTGGAAATTCTCTCTCAAAATGACACGAATTATAAGGTGTCACTCAGAGTGCAGATTGGTCTGTCTTGAAGCCCTGGAGTTTCACTGCAGAGGAAAGTATTGAGAGGGCAGGTCCGTGGACACACACACACCCGGGGCGCGTACGGGCCAGGGCTCAAACCGTCCGTCTCCCCCGAGTGTCAGCTCTTCCTCGAGCTCTGGGGTGAAAAAAATCCATCACTTTAGCCATAAAACAGACACACTCAGATAGTAGAATATAACATACCTGTAATCTTAAGAACCTAAACCTTAAAGGCCAAGCAGGCGGCAGGTGACAGCTGGCCCCTCCCAGCCTGTTGGGGGTCCCCGCAGGGTCAGGTTCGGAAATGCTGGTTTTGACCCTCTGGAAGGGGAGAGGGTGAGGAGGAGCCCAGAAGACTCCTTTTCGGAGGCTGACCATCGCTGCTTTGATCCTGGCACCTGAGTGACTCCGCATGTCCAGCCCGGGGCCTCATGCTGGCGAGGGGAAAGGCAGCCCCGATCCCAGCCAGGTTAACAGAGATAAGCAACAGGACAGCTGCAGACTCTTCCTGCGGGGGTGACACACATTCCCCTGGAACGAAGGGATTCAGGCTCCCTCTAAGCACAGCCTCCAGAACAGAGATGCCTGTGGTCCACGGACTACCAATGCAAACTTTTAAACATGCCGAGTTTTCTAGAGTGTTCAGCCTTTTTTGGATTCTCAAAGGGATTCATGTCCCCAAAAGGTAAGTACTGCTCTTAATTAAAAAGAGTTTGAAAGCAAACTGATGAGACTGAAGCTCTGGCCATGGGTTGTCACAAGGAAAGATTTTTATTTGAGAACATCGGATACTTCTGGAAATGTTCCTGCTAAATCCAAAAACACCTGACAGTCCAGCTCCAACACTCACAAACCCACCAACAGCCTTGTTCTGCAGACAAGACGGGACCGTCCATGGCCAGCTCCCCTCCCACCGCCGCTCGCCTCCATCCGGGGGCACAACTGAAATGCCAGGCCACTCAGCTACTCCAGCCACAGGAGGGGAGAACGGGATCCCGCCTCCCAGGCCACGGCCCCGGTGGGGGATGCTCACAGGGGCACAGCTGAGGCGACGTCACACACGAACACCATAACCAAAGTCAGCGAGTGCCCGAGGGGTCCCCCTGGCTTCAGTGACAGCACAGCCAGGCTGGGACGGGCTGGCATCCCCCGTGTGATCATCTCACCACCCCAGGACAGCACGGTGCCTCTGAAGGAAGCACCGCAGGAACCCTTAACCGCAATCACATTTCTCACACTTTAAACGGGACAGAATCTCTCTCCCCAAGAACATCAGTCTGGACCTTCCTGGCTCAACAGGCTGTCGGGCAAAGGACAGCGCACCTGCCAGTCTTAGTTGACCGTGGAGTCCAAGGTGTGGGCAAAGGCCTGTCCAGAAAAGGCTGGACAGCGACTCAGCCGAAGGGGCGTCCACTACTGACGCCACTGCCCACGCCGCTCTCGGCTCAGCTGAGATCAGAACCCGCGGTGAAGCGAGCACCTGCCGCTGGGGGGTCTACTGACGGCCCTTCTCTGCGAGCATGTGTGCCCTCTGTGAAGGGGTGCACTCACATCAGCGTCGCAGCCGCAGGAAGAACGCGTGTTTACACTCCGCGCTCTCCAAGGGGTAATATTTATCGTAAAAATCTAAGACATATTCTTCAGTCTTGAATCCAAACTTCTGGTAGAGCAGCATGGCAGGGTTGCTCGCTGAGACGTGAAGGGTTACGTCCTTGCCCATGCAGGTCTGCCGAGAGAGTGGAAAAACACAAGGTGAAAACAAAAAAGCCGGAGGGAAAAGGAGTGGCTGAAGTAACTTTTAAGTGTAGGCAGTCAGTTACAGAAACCAGAGACACTGGGGCCTGAAGCTGAGACACTGCAGCACCAGCAACAGCAGGAAACCTGACCCTTCTCTGCCGCCACCAAAACGTTCAAGACCAAGGAAACAGACGGTAAGCTGGGTGTGTCCTTTTTCTCTTTGGAGCAAAGAGCCAACAGGGATATTTCACTGTCAATTGTTTTATATTCAGTTGCATTTAAATACATCAAGCATATCAATACCAACATCACAACAATCTTGAAGAAACAGAGGACAAGACGAGACATTCTGCTTTTAAAAACTAGACATCATCCTGCAAGGGAATCGTAAAAATTCCCTGCCTAGACCTTCTAGAAAATATGTTAAATTATGTAGCCAGATATGAACTATTAAGACTTCTGTTTAATTATACAACTTGAATACCTTATACAGACATTCGGAATCCCAAAGACACTCTCTCGTCACTCCCAAACTTCTCAGAACTGAGGTGTCTGCATTTAGCATGGGCCTAATCCTAGGGGAAAAGAGTGATGCTTGCTCTGTCAAGCCTAGGCAAGTTCTTAGATTCTTTAATTAGCTGCACAAAAGAAAGTACCCCGAAAGTCACATAAATTCAGAACTTGCTCTTTAATGAGGAGGCACTGAGATCCTGGACTTGATGAGTTCCCGAGATTTTACAATCCCAGGTCAAAGGCAGACAGATACCTTCTCTTCCCTGCTTCCCTCACATTCTGCATCCAGAGGCATTTTTAGGAGAAGAAAGAACTACAAGCACACCAAGGACGATAGTCCTCTTTACGCTGCAAGTTGGCACAGTCCCAGCAGCGCCGTCGCCGAGCACAGCTGACCATCTGGGTGGTACTGTGTCTGGGCCGGGGTTTATGGTCTGGCCGGGGGCCAGGCACCCACATACAAAGACGGACACTCCTCCTCCCAGCCAGGGAGGCTCAGTAAGGACCGAGTGTGCCACCAGAACATCACCCCTGCCCCATCCACTGGCCCTTGCTGGTGAAGGAGGAGGCTGAAGCCCATGGCCATCCTGCCAGGAGAGGGTGGACAGGGGGAGGTCGGCCCTGCGTACGGGGTGGGTGAAGGCGGGGTGCGGTGGGGATAATGGAGACAGCCTCACACTAACTGCCAAGAGAGGAGAGGAGAACGCAATTCCTCGATAGAGGGTTCTCAAGGTTCTCACCAACACCTGGGAATTATTGAGCAAGTTTCATTAAAAACTGGAAAAAAAAAAACACTGAATCATCTCCATCTTCTATTTAAAAAGAATCTTGCCTACGTGACACACAATGCTCCATACCCAGTGGTTTCTCAATAAGCTACCAGATAAATTCTGGGGGAAAAAAAAATCCTTGCATGTTTTTCTGGTGTTAGTATATAAATATATGGTCTATTTTCCTCAAAGGTGATACAGATATATCAAAGGATGAATTACTGAGAAGGTTCACAGCAACAGTAAAATTAAAAACAAGCAGCATTAACAGAATGCACATACCACTGATTGATAGTTTGGCTAAAATGTTTAAAAATACTTAAGAACTAAAAGTCACTTCTCACTTCCACTTCTCAGTCACCGCGGTGGTGATTGCAAGAGCAGCAGCAGTTACGATATGGACGGTACAAGTGCTTTAGGCTCCCACTTGTGGGACTTTCCTCACTTCATTTACTACACATGTTCACAAACTGATTTCTTTGAAACCTGGGTCTGAGGAGTGACCCTCTCTTAGGGGGTGAAGGCTTCTCTCTGGGTGTTAATAACCTCGTGAGCGACACAGACCGGCTCCTCTTCACTGGCGTTGCCTGGCACTGGCCGCCTCCTCCTCCAAGCCTTTCAAGGAAGCCCAGAGGCAGGTGGGCAGACAGTGAGCAGAGACAACATACCTGAATCAGATGATAAATCATGAAAGTCGCAATCCCTGCTCTTCTCCACTCAGGATGGACAAACAGAAATGAAATGTACGCTTCGTTGTACTTCACATCGGGGACCATGAAGCCAAAGGCAATGATGACTTTCTTATAGAGGACGACGACGCTGAAGTCTGGGTACTGCAGGCACTCGGACAGGTCAACACCTACGGAGAGAGGCCAGCAGGGTCAGCCCGGGCTTGGGGGCTAGTGAGCAACAGGCCACTCAGTCTGTGCTTTCAGCTGCATCTGCGTGCTAAAACACCCAAACTGGAGACAGAGACATTACCATAGACACCACACATTCAGATCATAAAAATAAAAAAGTGAATTTTAGAAAATATCAAAATTAGCATCGCCTGGTCTACGTACATATGTTAAAAGAAGAGAAGCAGGACAGGGTGGGTAGGAGAGAGCACACAAACTCAGAACTGGACGCACCTAGCGTCGCACTCGGCCTCCGGGGCCGCGAGTGCCAGCTGGCGCATCCCTAAGCGCCCCGCCTCGGTATCTGCCTTGGGTAAGATGAGAGATACCCAGACCCCAGGGGGCTGAGGAAAGATCCCGAGACCGCCCGTACACAGACAACTGACAAGCTCTTTAGTACAAATGCCACATTTTACAATAAAGGAGTAAAATATAACATAACTCCATGTTTGACGTTTGGAAGGCACCCAGTGTAGGGGCAGGAAGTAGCAGACACTCCCAGAATTGCTCTTTTCAGCCCCATCCCAGCCCCCACCACGTGCACTGTGACATCCTGACAAAATCTCATCCAGCTCCTAGAAGACACGTATTATTTCCTTTACATTCCAAAGCAGTGCAGTAAAACAGATCCAAAAAGAACGTGTTTATATTTAGCAATGAAACTGTGTTCCTTTGATCGATGGCTTCAGAGACAATATGTTAAGGTGGATAAAATCACGAATCACATTGGATTTATTCTTGTTTTCAAAGTCTGTGGTTGGGGTATTTGGCTTTTTAAAAACAACTTTTGGGACTTCCCTGGTGGCGCAGTGGTTAAGAATCTGCCTGCCAATGCAGGGGACACGGGTTCGAGCCCTGGTCCAGGAAGATCCTACATGTCGCCGAGCCCGTGTGCCACAACTACTGAAGCCCACACACCTAGAGCCTGTGCTCTGCAACAAGAGAAGCCACTGCAATGAGAAGCCCACGCACCATAATGAAGAGAAGCCCACGCACCATAATGAAGAGCAGCCCGCACGCGGCAACAAGGACCCAACACAGCCAGAAATAAATTAATTAATTAATAAAAATAAATAAATAAAAACAACTTTTGGCTGTGCTAACACTCTCAAAAGGACCAGCTAAATAAAGAAAGCACACAGAATTATTAAGCAAAAATCACAAGTGTCCAAATACGCCCAAGCTACCAGCCTGTGTGGTACTGATGGACATTACCTGGGATCTAGACACATGTGGAAGCAAAACAGGGTGAATCATTTATTCTGGAGCCAGAGACAAACAGGGAAGAGGAACAGACAAAAACACTGTTTATTACTTTAACTGCTGGCTTCTTCTTGACCTTAGGAAAGAAAGAGATGTTTATATTTTAATATTTCTATGTTAGTAGAGACAAACTGAATGAAATCATGTAAGGTTTTGGGGGTCACATGACATACACTAATTTTAAAAACTGCTAAAATGAATGACACAGAAAATGGATCTGCCTAGTTCGGGAGGGGAGAACATACCAGGCCAGAAAAACTCCTGACACATGGAGTTTATCGTCGGGATGTGATTTGGCCGGACATAGCAGTAATCAAGAGGTGCGTCCGGCTCTGGCGTCCAGTGAGGGTCACTCCTGTGCAGGTGGGAACGAATCTGGGACAGGAGCTGCAGTTTGGGTGGCTTTGTTTCATAATCACGCCTCCAGAACCCAGAAAATAAACAAACTGAAGTCAAGAAAAATACCCATTATTCCCAGCCATTTGATTCACAAAACTCTTTGATCTGCTTGAAATTTTAAATTAATTTGCACTACTTTATACGGCGGCTGACTTAACAGCTACAGTACTTTTCTGGTATGAAATTTAAAATTCGTTCTATCAACATTCGTCAGACCCAACCCCTTAGTACCTGCCAGGAACTCTACTAGTGCTGGTGAGCCTTGATGAACAGAATGGGGAAACAGAAACAGCATCCTAATTCAACCCTCTGAGTGCTGGGACACAGGACAGAGCCCAGGAGAGGAAGGCCCAACCCTGCCAGGACAGCTGGGGACCAGGAGGTGGAGGAGGCTGGCATGCTGCTTCCCCATGTCTGCCCAGGAGGGCAGGGCTGTGCCAGGAGGACCGCATGACTGGGGGCTGCAGAGCAAGCGTGGTCAGCAGAGACAACTGTCAATCATGCACAGCCCAGCGCTGCGCCCTCTCCAGCCAGCTCGGCGTCCAGGGCTCTGCCTACACAAGGAGACGCATCAGCAGTCCACATACAGGCCCGACTGAGACATCATCCCATTTTTTCATTTCACAGACGACTAAATATATATACAACTTTGAAATTTAAAACAATGAGTATGATAATCATAATGAAATCTAACAGAGTTAACTTATCCTTGCCTTTTATGTTTCTTTCAAAGGACCATCCTTTCTGCAAAAATGTACAGTTGAAATAAGCCAAGGATGAGACTGGACACAGAGCACAGACTCGGTCCTTGCTGATGCCAGCTCACAGATCTTGGTCTTTATTCGCTCCAGTGGGGGAACAGGGCTTGAAAACCACAAACATTACTCCCCGCGACACACGTGACATCACAGCTCTTCTCTGTATACCTGATGTAAGGCTTTAGGATCCGAGAAGTGTAAGGGCTGACAATGCTCTGGTCCACAGCCATATCTTCTGACCCCACCAAACGGTACAAAAACTTCGTGGTCTGGTGCCGAAATCCTTTCCTGGATGGCAAGGCAGTCTATGAGAAAGACATGCTAGTTATATAAAAATAAAGTTACTCAAAGGATTGGTTTAATTTCCACAGATAAGTAGTACTTACAACATTTTTATGTGTCAGAAAGTAAGTCTTTCCACAGGACTTAACTGGAAAGCTCAAGGTTCAATACAAACTTCACAGGTACCTTTACATAAAAATGGATATGAAAAACTAATCCCGGTTTAACAGTTTAAAAGCAAAATAATTTTAAAATTTTTAAAGTTTTGTAAAGATTTTAAAAAGAGATTTAGACAGGTGAAATGCAGAATTGATCCCTGGATTTACAGCCTCTCCAGGTTTCATGTTGTCTATAAACGCACAGTCAATCCACTCATCAAATGTTCACCAGTCCAAGCATCAGGGGGGAGGGGTAACACACACAGGCCTCCTGTCTCATGAGTGGTCTCTGTTATCACAGGGGCGTGGGGGTCAATCACTGCTGCATCTGTATGTGGCTCTATTACAATATGTCTCTACCAAATAAATCTGACAAAAGTAGGACTGATGCAGATTATCATCCCCAAAACATAGCATGAGCGGAGAGGCCCGACCGGAGGGTCAAGGGGGACGCAGTCCTGCTCCTCCAGAGGATGTCCCCATAGAAGGGCTGCAGACGTCTGCTCTCCAGACACTGCTGCTCCAGGGCCCTCGGTCATGTCGTAACAGAACATGACAATTAGGGTTTTATAGCAAAGAGCTCAGATGGAAAGATTAAAAGGCACATTTATAAAGTGGTGTGCCAAGGGTTGGATGAAGTTTAGAAACCTGAGTTGTTTTTGTAGAAACAGCTTGCTCTTAGCATAGAAAATAACTTTGTTGGAAGAAGAGCAAGAATTCTTTCCTTAATAATTTGCTCTGATTACTTTCCCAAACCGGACACCAAAACTTTCAAAGGCCAACTCTGAAATTCTTCCAGGACTTTGCATTTCAAAGTGAAATTCAAAGTTGTGGTAAACAGTTTGCAAATATGGCCCAATGCTTCCTCTTGTGCCTGAAGGTACAAGTGTCTCCCCATATGGAAAGGTGGAGTCAATGTCCCCTTCCCTGGAATCTGGCAGGCCTGGGACAGGCTGGACCAGTCAGAACATGGCATAAGTAACATTCTGGGACCTCTGAGCCCAGGCCATAAGGGAGCCGGCGGCTTCCACTTCCTCCCTCCTCGAGCCCAGCTGCCTCGGTGCCCAGGCGCAACCACTGAAGGGTTGGCGGCCACACGGAGACAGGCTCTGGAGGATCCAGCTCCCAGCTGAGTGGAGCCACAGGGTGCCCCTTCCTTCAGCACATGAAGGAGAACACCCAGCTGAGCCAGTCAACCCACAGACTCAGAAGAAGAATTAAATAGTTACTGTTTTAAACCACTAAGTTTTGGGCTGGTTTGTAATGCAGCAGAGATTACAGCAGCCCCTGAGCCCATGAAACAGCATCAGGTTAAATGGGAAGGTGAGGTCTGTGAAAGCCCTGGATGCGCACAGTCCCCACCCCTTTCCTCTCCCTTGCTTCCACACCAGTTTAAACATCCTCAGCTTCTGCCTGGAACACTACTCTAGAATCTACTCCTGGTGAAGGTGCTGTGAAAACTGTTGAAATGACAACAAAGGACTTAGAATATTGCAACTTAGTTGACAAAGCAGCAGCTGCAGGGTTTAAGACGACTGACTCCAATTTTGAAAGAAGTTCCAACTGTGGATAAAATGTTATCCAACAGCACTTCATGCTACAGAGAAACTGTTCATGAAAGGAAGGGTCAATCAATAAGGCAGACTTCACTGTTGACTGATTTTACGAAACTGCCACAGTCACTACGATCAGACCACAGCCATCAACATCAAGGCAAGACTCTCCACCAGCAAAAAGATTACAACTCACTGAAGGCTCACATGATGGTTAGTATTTTGTAGGAATAAAGTATCTTTTTAAAAAAAGAATAAATTTATTTCTTTTATTTCTTTTTATTTTTGGCTGCATTGGGTCTTCGTTGCTCCATGAAGGCTTTTCTCTATTTGTGGCAAGCGGGGGCTACTCTTTGTTGCGGTGCACAGGCTTCTCATTGCAGCGGCTTCTCTTCTTACAGAGCACAGGCTCTAGGCACACGGGCTTAGCCCTGCACCAGGGCTCGAACCTGTGTCCCCTGCATTGGCAGGTGGATTCTTGACCACTGCACCTCCAGGGGAGCCCCAGGAATACAGGACCTTTTTTTTTTTTTTTAAAAGAAGATGTTGGGGGTAGGAGTTTATTAATTAATTAATTTATTTTTGCTGTGTTGGGTCTTCGTTTCTGTGCATGAGGGCTTTCTCCAGTTGTGGCAAGCGGGGGGCCACTCCTCATCACGGTGCGCGGGCCTCTCACTATCACGGCCTCTCTTGTTGCGGAGCACAGTCTCCAGACGCGCAGGCTCAGTAGCCGTGGCTCACGGGCCCAGCTGTTCCGCGGCATGTGGGATCCTCCCAGACCAGGGCTCGAACCCGTGTCTCCTGCATTAGCAGGCAGACTCTCAACCACTGCGCCACCAGGGAAGCCCGGACCTTTTAATTAAGGTATATATATTGGAGTTTTAGAGATAATACTATTACACACTTGATAGACTACACTATACTGTAAACATAACTTTTACATGCATTGGGAAACCAAAATATTCACGTGACTCTCCCTGTTGCAATGTTTGCTTTAATGAAGTGGTCTGGAACTGAACCCGAAATATCTCTGAGGTCTGCCTGTAAGCACTCAACAAACAATGTTAAGGATAGGTCTCTTCAAAAAACCAAATGAAGAGATAAAGAAGTAATGGCGTCAACATTCATATTAGGAGTCCAGAAGGGGAGGAAAAAAATAAAGGAGGAATGTATTTAAAGAGCATGATGAGGAATTTCCCAAAATAAAGAAGCATGAGTTTCCCTTCGGGTTCCAGTCCTGCATGTAAGGAGCTCGGAAGTCCTCACTCCACCATAACAAGGAAAAGGCTGAACAAGCTGAAAATCAACAACTCTTCTCCGACCCATCAGAGAAGTAAGGTCACAGGGCAAACCGCTGCCTCGCAGACTGGAGACAGACAAGTGGATACAGAGGTTCACAACCTACTGGAGTAAGAAGCCTCGGGAAGCAGTGCTGGGAGGGGAAAACCTTACCTGCAAACGATGAACTGCTGGAGGCTCAGCGGGGACAAGTCTGAGAGAACAGAGACCAGGGAGGCCCCGCACTTGCGTGAGTTTTACCTCTAGCAGGCTCTACCAGGTGCTCACTGCGAAGATCAAAGAAAAATCCCCTCCTGCTGCCACTGGCAGCGGCTCATTTTGAACTGTCAGGGTGTCTCTGCTCCTTAACAAGGATGCCCTCAGGCGAAACTACTCTGCCAGAGCCTAACCTACCTGAGGGAAGGGAATAGCCAGTCCCTGCCCCCTCTAGCCACCCTGTCCCACCTAACTGGGAAGGAAAACTGAGAAGCCCTTGTGGAGTCTCAGCCCAGGGGCACACGCTCACTTAGAGACCGAGGACCAATCCGAGCACTGTAGAACACCTCCCCACCACATCACGAACGGCCTATTCCCACAGTGCCTTGTACCCAGGACACCATCCTTGGTTGTCAACAAAAAATTACAAGGCAAGCTAAAAGGCAAAAACACAGTTTGAAGAGACAGAAGCATCAGAACCAGACTCAGATATGGCAGAGATGTTGGAATTACTGAACCGGGAATAACTATGATTAGCATGTTAAAGGCTCTAATGGACAAAGTAGAGGACATGAAAGAACAGATGGGTAATTTAAGCAGAGATGGAATTTCTAAGAAAGTATAAAGAAGAAATGCTAAGATCAAAACCACTGTAGCAGGGCTTCCCTGGTGGCGCAGTGGTTGAGAGTCCGCCTGCCGATGCAGGGGACATGGGTTCGTGCCCCTGTCCGGGAAGATCCCACATGCCGCGGAGCGGCTGGGCCCGTGAGCCATGGCCGCTGAGCCTGCGCGTCTGGAGCCTGTGCTCTGCAACGGGAGAGGCCACAACAGTGAGAGGCCCGCGTACCGCAAAAAAAAAAAAAAAAAGAAAGAAAAAAAAAACACCACTGTAGCAGAAATGAAGAATGGCTTTGATGGGCTCATTGCTAGACCGGACGTGGCTGAGGAAAGACTTCCTGAGCTTGAGGACATGTCAACAGAAACTGCCAAAACTGAAAAGCAAAGGGAAGAAAGGCAGAACGGAACAGAATATCCAAAAACTGTGGTACAACTACAAAAGGTGTAATATATGCATAATGGGAATAGCAGAAGGAGGAAAAAGGAACAGAAGAAACACCTGAAGCAATAACAACTGAGAATTTCCCCAAGTTAATGAGACACCAGACCAAAACCACAGTCCCAAGGTGCTCACAGAACAAGGAGGATAAACACCAAGAAGCATGTCGGACACGTGTAACTGAAAGAGAAGAGGTGCCAAGCAAGATAAATGAGAGCAAAAAACACTTGAAACGTATGAACACAAGTCAAGATCAAAAACAAAGAGAAAACTCGGAAAGCTTCAGGACATGGGACAATAAAAAAGGAGGCCACCTACAAAGAAACAAGAGTAAGCCTGACATTGTGGCTCCAGGAACGACATTACAGCAAGACGATGATGGAGTAATAATGCTAAAACGTTAAAAGAAAAAACAAAAAGACAATTTTATATCCAACTATGTTAGCATTTAAATGCAAGAGTGAAGTGAAGATCTTCTGAGGCATACTGGTTTAAAAATTAACCTCAAAAAGACCGTATTTTAAAGAACTATTAGACGAAGTACTCTAGCAAGAAGTTAACCCGGAAGAAGCAATGGGAAGTGAGACTGAGTGAACACTTTAGTGAGATTTACTGGTACCTAAACAAGCAACACAAAAGAAAAAAGGCAAAGGAGAGCATGCAAAGGTATTTTTTTGTTTGCAGGGTGAAGAGCACATGATAATATTAAAAATTAATAGAGAAAAATCAATACATGTCTTAAGTTAGGACCTATAAAAAGAAGAAAAATAGAACATACAATTTTCTTTATAGAAAAGATTCAACATCACATAGACTATTTTCTTTGACTGCAATATAATTTGATTAGAAATTAAATCAATTACTAAAAGATACTGTAAAAATTCTCATGTATCTAAGAAAACTACGAGTTATTTACCACTAAATAAATAACTCTTGGGTTAAAGAGGAAATGCTGAGAAAAATTACAAAACACAAAGTACTGACTGATAAAAAATCACATCATTTCAAAGGTCATGAGTCATGGCTAAAATATTATAGAGACAGTTATAGCTATGAATATATTGATCAGAAGACAAGAAAGAGAATGGATTGAACAAATGCATTTACGGCTGCTCCCCTATGTAACTGCATTAAAGTGATAGTAAAATTCCAGGTTAAGATGGGGGATTAAACACAAACATCCAATTTTATTTCCTCCCAAAACCCAACTACAAGAAACAGACTTAAAAAAAAAAAAAAAAGACAAGCAGGCAAGAACAAAAAGATCAGGAGAAGAAACCAAAGTAACTGGGAAGCAGATGGACACAAAGTAGCAGATTTAAAGCCAAAATCCCAAGCTGGCTTTCAGTGAAGTGAGAACCGGCCCAACCTGTACTGCAGAATCCTCCTAAATTAACCCAGGTGGCAGCACCAGGTTCCTCTGGAACTGGGAAAAACTAAGGAGCAGGTAAAAGCTGTGGGCGGAACAGGAAGGCCCCAAACCTCCAACCCCCTCCCACCCGCGGGGTGGCTGCCCTCCCCACAGGAGTCTGGGGCCCAGCTCTACAGAAGGCCTAACCAGGCTCTGGACGGGCAGCTCACGTGGCACTGAGGGGTGAGGCCTGCACCAGCTGAAGGCTGAGACCCCCTCTCTTGGTGGCCACAAGGGTCCCGAGACTGAAGAGTCTTCTACAGGGACTCTGACTGGCCTAAGGGTCTAAAGGAAGTGACACTGGGGGTCCTCGGGAGAGGACTCACTGGCCTAGAATTCCCTGTTCAACCTAGCTTTCCCGAAGACTCTGAAAGCACTGCCCCACTGCCGGCTTCCTTCCAGCATTGCTCTTAAGCTGGCACTCAGCTTTACCCAGCGCTAGCTGGGGATTCTGGCTCTAAGTTCAAGGCCTTTCAGACACACAAGGTCTCAAAGTTTACTTCCCGGGCAGCTTTCCTCTGGAAGCCACTAAAGGAGGGAGTAAACCTATGAAAAGGTAAAGATGGGGAGCAGGAAACAGGGGGTTCAATTCAGCAGAGGGGAAGATGGGGCTCCGGCGAGGGGAGATGCCAGGACCACGATGGCGGCCAGTACAGAGCGACAAGTGTGACTCAAGGGGCAGACATCCTGAGGCTACCGCCACTAAGCCTCTGCCCCACTGGACCGTCTTGTAAACCGGAGGAGGCTTGTCCGTGCTCAGCTTGGTTCACAACGCCATGTGAGGCTCCCTGCTCCCTCCACGGGCTCCCTGGGTCAGCGGAGGACACTCTTACCCCACAGATAACAGCCCTGACCTCTGACAAGCTGGAGGGAAGCACGGCAGCCCTGACGCAGGACAGGGGCCCACCCCCCACCACCCCGACCAGATTTCCGCACATTCCCTGGTACACAGTGCAGCCTGCTGATGCTCAGACTCCCAGGACTCCTTAACGACCTTAGCCACCGACTGCCCCAGGAAGGGGTCATGTCACGGCAGCTGAAGCCAGAACACGACTGGATGAGTTTCCTGGGGCTGCCATATCAACACTGCACAAACAGGGGGCCTTAAACAACAGAAATGTATGTATTCCTTCTCTCATGGTTCTGGAGGCCAGAAGCCAGCCATCAAGGTGCCAGCAGGGCCGTGGTCTCTCAGAAGCTCTGGGTGGCAATCTATTCCATGTCCTTCTCTTGGCTTCTGGTGTGGCTGGCGAGGCTTGCTGCCCCTTAGCTCTGCAGACACATCACTCTAAAAGCTGTAAAAGCTGCCTCAGTCATCACATGGCATGTTTCCTGTGTGTCTCTCCTCTTGTAAGGACAGAAGTCACACTGGGTTAAGGGCCCAACCTACTCCAGTGTGACCTCAGCTTAACTAATTACCTGCAAAGGCCCTATCTCCACATGAGGTCACATTCACTGGCACCAGGGGTCAGGACTTCAATATACACTTTTGGGGACACAATTCAATCTACATCAGTGACCCAAAAAGCCCGTCAAGCTTATCTTCTCCTGGAAGCCTTCAACTAATAGCAGCAATTTCCTTACACAGCTCAGTCTGTGCTTCCTACTTAGTTTTCAAAACAAACAAACAAACAAAACAACTAAAAGTACACTGTTTAGGGATAAAGAGGTTAAAAAGGCAGAGGAATGATTAACACTGAACGTCAGAAAGTGGTTCCCTCTGGGGGGAGCAAGCAGTGCCCAGAAGGATCTTTAAGGTGGTTTTTTTTTTTTTTTTTGCGGTACGCGGGCCTCTCACTGTTGTGGCCTCTCCCATTGCGGAGCACAGGCTCCGGACACGCAGGCTCAGCGGCCATGGCTCACGGGCCCAGCCACTCCACGGTATGTGGGATCTTCCCAGACCGGGGCACAACCCACGTCCCCTGCATCGGCAGGCGGACTCTCAACCACTGCGCCACCAGGGAAGCCCTTTAAGGTGTTTTTAATGCCCTGTGTCTTAACCCAGGAGCTAGATTCATAGTTAAATAGCTTATTAACCTCTAAATTATATCCATATGTTCTATGCATTCTTCTATGGGTACAATGCATTTCATACTTTAAAAAATTAAGTATAGGGATTAAAAAGACAAACCTATGAGAACAAAGGAGAGGTGAGCAGATGACAGCAACGAAAGCATATGAGTAACTGGCAAGTGACTAAGACCAGCAGAGCCAAAACCTGAGGCAGTGGTGAGGACGGGCCAGAGCCGGTGCCTCAGGACAACGCAGCAACGGGGGCATCAGGTCCTGCTGAAGTTGAGGGTGAGCAGGGTGGCTATGGACTGAGCGTCTCTTTAGTTAAGAGGTTAAAGCTCCAATGACACCTCTGCCGTTCACATCCAGAAATGACTCCTCCCTCCAGGGGCAGGCTAAACTCTGGCGGCTCCAAAGAGATTCTGAGGCAGCCAAGGGTGGAAGCTCTGTCCTGAAAACAGGGAAATTCAGGTGAAGTTTAACAACTGCGTGGTCAGCTCCTGGTCCTCCCTATGAGGCTTCTAGGATGTAGGCAGGCAGGTTACTACTTCCCAGGAAAGGAAAGCTGGGAAATAGGGAAATAAAGAAAATTAAGGGGATCCAGCTACAGCAAGGGTCTTTGGCAAACTACAGACCCCACAGGTCAAATCCAGCCTGCTTTTGTAAATACATGTTATTGACATACAGCGACACCCCTTCATCATGTATCATGTACGCTGCTCTCACACAGCACAGCAGGGCTGGCCTGCAAAGCCACAGTTACTTACTATCTGACCCTTTACAGAAAAGGCTTGCAAATCTCTGGTCTAGAGCGTCCAATATCCAAACAAGAGGGGTGCTCTAAAGAGACAAACCAGAGAAAATAGAAGCTAGGAAATTCCAGAACTCAAGAAGGAACGTTTCAGGGACTTCCCTGGTGGTCCAGTGGCTAAGACTCTGCACTCTCTATGCAGGGGGCCTGGGTTCAATCCCCGGTCAGGGAACTAGATCAAGGATACCATAACTAAAGATCCTGCATGTCGCAAAGAAGATCCCGTGTGCCACAACTAAGACCCAATGCAGCCAAATAAATAAATAAATATTATTTAAAAAAAAAAAAAAAGAAGAAGGAGCGTTTCAAATGGCAAGGCCCACAGAGCAAAGGCCCAGCCCCAGGGAAGAAAAGCCCCACATGTGGTATCATCACTGGGTAATATCAGAACACTGGCAACAAAGACCGGACCCCTCTAGTGTCCAAAGGCGCAGATAGGAAAATGTGCAAAGAGTCCAAACAGGCAATTCACAAACAACTAGGAAACAGGAAAAATGTTTAACTTCACCTGTCATCAAAGAAATGTAAATAAAAAACAAGGCTTCATTTTACAGCCACCAGATTAGCAAAACCAGTTAAAGGATGGTTAGTAGCAAACTCCAGCTTCTCTCCAGGAGAGAAGCCGTCTTGCTCCTGCCGAGGGAAGGCGGATTCCAGCACTTCTGGGTGGAATCAACTGTTCCCGGGAGCGCTCACACACAGGCATCCTCCGGCCACGCTGACCCACACTGACCCACACTGACCCCAGCTGCTCTTTCTGCAGGGTGTCACCTAACTACAGATGTCCACACGCCTTCACTCTTGCTCAGCTCAGGGTCCAGTATTCTGTATGTCCTCAACAAACCTGTCCATCAAAGCCATGACCCAAACCATGTACAGCCACCCTCAGGGACTAAGAGATACAAAGAGAACATCTAGGTTCCTTCTGGAATCCCCAAAAGGAAAACAAAAATCCAAACTCAGATGTATGAAAGGATGTTCATATTGGACAAATAAAAAATAATACAGCCCAGCCATTTTTGTACCTCCCTCCCTTGCTGTTTTCTTCCACATGCCCACGTGCTCCTTGGAGCTGCGGCCCCAGGAGTTGGAGAGCGAGGCCAACACTTACCTGGTACCGGTCAAGGATTCTGAAGTCCTGACAGGTCGTCCTGTACGTGGCTTGTCCAGCTGGAAGCCTGGAAACTCCTTCTTTGGCCCCATAAATCCCGTCCACTAACAGAAGCGCGGCATTCACAACCTGATCCAGGTCAAAGAGGGGCAGCCCCCGGTCCCTCTTCGCCTGCCGGACGATCAGCTTCCGCTTCAGGCGCCGGGCCTCCGGGGTCATGGCCACGGCCCCAGGACAGGCTTCCAGCCGCTTGAGGAGCAGCTTCTCCTCGTAGATGCTCACGGGGGTGAACCTGGGCCCTTTGGGCTTCCGGTCCTTCTCCAGCACGGGCTTCCTCTTCTCTCGAGCCCTTGTTTGCAAGGACATGTTGGAGTCTGTGTCCTCGCTGTCGATGTCCATCCTGTCGGGCTTCTCCTCCTCACTCTCCACCTCCTGCTTGATCTGCTCAGGGGCTCTGACCTTCTTCCTGCCTCCAACCCCTGGCCCCGAGGCGGCCGAGCCAGGAGGGGGTGGGATGTACTCCATCCCGGGGTCGATGACGCCGTCGCCTTCCATCTCATCGTCATCTGCGCAGAGCAGAAAGCAGGAGGGGAATGCGGACCCGCCGCCCACAGGGACAGCACACACACTGCCATCAGGGCCACACACAACCCAAGAGACCCGAGGACGGGCCGTCTTACCGTGAAACAAGGCTTGTGGCGGCATCACGTCTGGAATCAGATCGGCTTCTGAGAGCAGGCTGGGCGTGGCTGAGTGAGAGGCAGGGGTCCCAGGGGCAGAGAAATCCAGAGACGGGGAAGGAGATGGGCTTGTCAGCGGGGTGCGGTCGGAGGAGCTCAGGGACGAGAAGTCGATCACTTCTCCTTTTTCCAGAATCACATCCGGCCTGCGTCCTCGGCTGATGAACTTCACAGGCGTCGAGGAGGTGCTGCGGTCAAGAAAGCCAGCCGCCTCTTTCTGGGCTCTCCGGATGTCCTTCGCTTCCTGAGTACGAGACCTTTTCTCTTTCAATTCCATGGCAGATTCCACAGGATTCCGACTCACCCGCTTTCTAAGTCCCTCGACAGTAATGATGGGATCTAAAGTTGGCTTCGAGGCTGCTGGAAAAGAATAAATATCTAAATTTTTTAATAGCTATTCAACGTTAGCTTCTTCTTCTACCTTATTGTGACTCTACTTCCATGTTTGAAAGAGAAAAATGTTAAATGAATGCCCTTAAGATTTAGATTTCTCTTAACCAGGAAAAAGGAATTATAATGCAAATGTAAACACTTCTGCAGCATCTTTCTCCTACTGGAATTGGTAACTGTTAAAAGTTTGATAATGCTCAGAGTGTAGGGGGAAAATGGACAGTTCATGCTTTTTTGATAGGGCATAAATTTTATTACAACTTTTTGGAGGGTAATTTGGCAATATGATTAAAATTCTGAATAAATATGCCCTTTGATACGGCAACCTATTTCCAGGAATTCATCACAAAAAATTGGCAAATGTGTGTAATTATAGTATTGTTTAAATACCAAAAATGGACAGAAATAACCAAAATGTCCATCAACAGGGTAAAGGTTTAATAAATTATCACATAGCCATTCAATGGAATGCAATGAAATAAAAGAAAATAGGGTAGATCTACATGTACTATTATGGGAAGATGTCCAATGTATACTGGTAAGTGGGGAAAAAAATGGAGAACAAGTAATATAGTATGAATCAGTTTATGGGGTTATTTTTAGTAAAAAAAATGCTTCAATATGCAGAGAGGACTTCTGAAAGCTTCACAAGAGACAGCAGTGGCTCTGCTGGAGTGAAGTTGCAGGCAGGGTGGGCATGTGGGGAACTTTCAGACTTTACACCTTCAATACTATGAGATTTGTTCCCAATTATATTTTTAAAAATTTAAAAGGTCATTAAAAACTTTTCAGATAAAAAAAATCAGATCAATGTGTGATATAAGGAGCTACTGTTAATCTTTTATAAGTGTGAAAATGGCATTATGGTTAGGCTACAAAAGAGAGCCCTTATGGATAAGAGATAAATCATGAAATATTTAAGAAGGAAGTGCTGATGCCTGGAAGTTGCTTCTAAATAATCCGAGGGTGGGGATGTGTGGAGGGTTGGGAGAAAGGACCCAGGGGCCAAGATAAAATGAGATTGGGACGTCCCAAGTGGTCCAGTGGCTAAGAATCCACCTTCCAATGCAGGGGACGAGGGTTTGATCCCTGGTTGGGGAACTAAGATCCCACATGCCGAGGGGGAACTAAGACCCGCAACTAAGACCCAACACAGCCAAATAAATAAATAAATATTTAAAACAAACAAACAAACAAACAAAAAAAAAACCCCCCAAGATTGCCAGTGTTAACTGCTGAAGTGAAGACAAAGGTACCACGCGATTCACTATATGACTTCACTATATTACTTCACATTTGTGTATTAAAAATTCTGCATACTAAAAAGATTAAAACCATAAACAAACAGATTGAAAATAGAGAACCTTTCAGATACTAAAGGAAATTTATTAAACTGGTAACTTGATTAGGCGGTTATAAAACATTTTTTGTATAATATTTATTTACGGCATAAAAAACTGTGTTAGAATAAGACTGTGGGGCGGAGCAGCTCCGGGGAGGCAAGGGCTCCGTGCCTGGTAAAAGCGGATTGTCCACACGGGCACCTCTCAGCTCACGACAGTACCTTTCACTTTCAGAGTGGAGATGGACAGCTTCTCTCCCTCGGGTTTCAGGGTAGGGGGCCTGTTGTGGACGAGCTTCCACCATCCCGGTTCTCCAAACTCCTGAGCTCCCGAGCGGAAGTACATGGGGCTCCCCACGCTAAGGCAGCCTGCCACCGTGCTCCACCAGGTGGAGGTCTTTTTCCTGGAGAGTCCAAGAATTTAAAAATTACTGGCTTTTCAACTCTATCCTTACATAGACAGTGCAGTCTCTGCCTCCAAGTCTGTGATAGGCTATGGAACTTCCCGTCTTTGAAGGAACAGAACACATTGGATAAGGGAGAGGCTCGGGGTTCTGCGTGGCTTCAAATCCCAGCTCCACCACCTTCTAGCTGCCTCAGTTTCTTCATCTTTAAAATTAGGATAATAGAACGTGCAAGACTGCTGTGGCGATTAAATGAAGTTAATTCAAACAAAGCTCATAAAACACTTCTTATCCATGATTATGGAGTGCTACAGGCTAATTTTATTTAACCTGAGCTGCTTTTATGTATGAGTTAAACACAACTCTCAGGAAAGAAAGCAGGAGAGTCATTAGCCCTGGTAAACAGTTCATTTTACCCGTGGAGAAGGATGCATCCCTCAGTCTGCTACTTGCCTTCACATAGTAGAGTAGGAATAAAACTATATGGTATGTCCCACAAACACAGAGTTGAACCTTGGGAGAATTACCAACTCTGACCAAACCCTCCCAAAATACAGCAAGTGTTTCAAAATAACTACACAACAGTGTATACAACAAAAATTTTAAATGATATGTAAAATGTCCACTATTCAGGTTCCTTTAAAAGTGCTTTTTTAAGGAAACTGTTCTATTTCCACCTTGAAAACATAAATCAATGACCAGAAATCCTAAAGAACAGTTTTTCATAGGAAAGTCAGCCTAACAGATGAAAAATACTGCTAGAGAGGCAAGAGAAAAAAGTATCCTTAGGAACAGAGATGTACTAGAAAACTACAGACAAACCAAAAGAACCCCACAACAAACAAAACAACTTTATAAAGGCATGAGCACATATCTGAGGCAGGAGAACGACCCCGGCATTCTGGGTCAGAGAAGAACGAGGTCTCACCTCCTTCTGACCTTTCCAGGCCCCGCTCCTGTTGCCCAGCAGTCTGACCAGAACGAACCCATTCGTTTATTTTTTTCCTTTGAATGGGCCATACTTTCCTTGTTCCTTGTATTCCTTGTGTTTTGTTGGACAGTGGACATTTGAATCTAATGATGTGTTAACTCTGGACACCAGACTCTCCCCCTTCCCTGGGGTTTACTGGTTTCTGACAGGTGCAGGCTGTCTCTGTGCCAAAGATCAGCCGGAGCAGAAACTCAAGGTCCTCTCAGCTCATGTCTAAGCCTGTGCCTCCCCCTGGACATGCAGGGTGGCTAATTCCCCTGTATATGTGGTTGCCTTTGAATGTCTTAGTCTTCAATGTCTGGCTCCAAAAAGGGGACAAAGAGGAAAGTGAAAGTGGGGAGGTAGGTGCCAGCCCTGTAAGTCCCTTTAAAGTCACCTCAGCCAGACGGGGAGGGGCTTGCAACAATGGAGGAGGTGCAACAACAAAGGCCGCCCACGCCTTTATCAGCACCTCTGTGATCAGAAGCAGTGGTCAGTGATCAGCACAGATATGATATTTGGAGGACAGCGTCCTTTGTGTCCACCCCGGATCCCATACTGTGTGCAGGCTGCTCCAGGAATATGTGCATGGCTGTCTGCCACGGTTAAAACTGACCAACACTGATTGTAATTTATGGTCCAAGGCTTCCTCTGGAAGTTGCAAGCCTTCAGCTGACTCCAGAGTTCCAATAAAGTTACACTGGATTCTGCCAATGCAACTGCTACTGAGGTGGGCAGACAGATTTCTGGTGCTTCCTACTCTGCCATCTTCCCAGAGCCCTCATCATACAGGCATAGCTCATGCTACTGCACTTCACAGATACTGTGTTTTTTAAAAACTGAAGGTCTGTGGTAACCCTGAATCAAGCAAGTCTATCGGTGCCATTTTTCCAAAAACATCTGCTCACTTCATGTCTCTGTGTCATATTATAGATCTTGTAGTATTTCAAAGTTTTTCATTATTATTGTATTTGTGATGGTGATCTGTGATCTGTGACTTCTGATGTTACTCCTACAACTTGCTGAAGTTCAGACGATGGTTAGCATCTTTTAGCAATAAAGTCTTTTTTTAATTTATTTATAATTTTTGGCTGCATTGGGTCTTTGTTGTTGTGTGTGGGCTTTCTGTAGTTGCGGCGAGCGGGGTCTACTATTTGTTGCGGTGCACAGGCTTCTCATTGCGGTGGCTTCTCTTGTTGCAGAGCACAGGTTCTAGGCATGCAGGCTTCAGTAGTTGCGGCTTGCAAGCTCTAGAGCACAGGCTCAGTAGTTGTGGTGCACGGGCTTAGTTGCTCCGCGGCATGTGGGATCTTCCCAGACCAGGGCTCGAACCCGTGTCCCCTTCATTGGCAGGTGGATTCTTAACCACTGAGCCACCAGGGAAGCCCAAGTATTTTTTAATTAAGGTGTGTACACTGTTTTTTTAAAAATAATGCTATGCATACTTAACAGACTACAGCATAATGTGAACATAACTTTTATACGCAGTGGGAAATCAAAAATTCATGTGACTCACGTTATTGTGATATTTGCTTTACAACAGCAGTCTAGAACTGAACCTGCAACATCTCTGAGATATGCCTGTATAATATTTTTAATTTTAAATACTATGAATGTGTTTTATCATATTTCATCAAACATAAGATCCACTGACTTTGAGACACACCATTTTGTGTACAAGAAGGAAAACTAGCTATCAAGTAAGCTATGACACACCATCACTTCTAAGATGTATCCAGCTGTCAGAGATGTCAAAGTGGGAAAAACTGTTTATTTTAAAATCAATGAAATATGGTAATAGAAAAAATATTCAAACTATTCTTCACTAATCAAAATTATAACTTTGGGAACAATTCAAGGCCAGGACTGTAAAACCAGATTAAATGACCACATATAAAATTAAACTGTAGTAATTAAGCTTTTGTGTACTTTTTAACTTGCTTCTACAATAGGTACATAAAGTTATTTAGGTTAGCCCTTAATCAACCTTTATACATTTAAACCTTAATAAAATATTAAGGACATATAAGATCTGAAAGAAAATGTATTCAAATTTAAAACTTCATTATACAGTATACTATTCTCTCAGATCCTATTGGCAAATGAGAAATGGTTAACATTGTTAAGAATTTTAAAGTATGCTCCATGGATAGCAGACTGTGAATCTTTAGCAGTTATGAGAAGTGTTTAATTGCGGAGGCAGTGAGTCTGCGTTTTCATACATGGACACATCTGAGTACTGGAGACCATCTCGGGTGAGTGGTTTCGGGGCTTTTCCAATCATTGATGCTTAAAGCAGAGTTCCCAAAGGGAAGGACAGCACTGAGGCAGGAAACTGAGTGCCAAGGAGTCACAGAGTAATTTTTAATTCTCTTTCACTCCTCTGGTTAGATCAAGGAGAAAGTTAGTTGCTTTAAATTCTCACTAACACACATAGTCTCTCTTTTTGATCAAGAAAGAGGCCTCACAAAGAACTCATACAGTTCAACATCAAAAAAATGAACAATCCGATTAAAACATGGGCAGAAGATCTAAAAAGACATTTTTCCAAATAAGACATACAGATGGCCAACAGGTACACGAAAAGATGCTCAGCATCACTAATCATCAGGGACATGCAAATCAAAATCACAATGAGCTATCACCTCACACCTGTGAGAATGGCTGTGATTAAAAAGACAACAAATAACAAATACTGGTGAGGATGTAGAGAAAAGGGAACCCTTGTGCACTATTGGTGGGAATGCAAATTGGTGCAGCCAACACAAAACAGTATGGAGGGTCCTCAGAAAATTGAAAATAGAACTACCATATGATCTAGCAATTCCACTCCTGGGTACTTATCCGAAGAAAACAAAACACTAATTTGAACAGATATATGCACCCCTATGTTCACTGCAGCATTATTTACAATAGCCAAGACACGGAAGCAACCCAAGTGCCCATCAATAGATAAAAGGATAAAGAAGATGTGAGGGGGAGACCTTCAAGGTGGTGGAGGAGTAAGACGTGGAGATCACCTTCCTCCCCACAAATACATCAAAAAAAATCTACATGTGGAACAACTCCTACAGAACACCAACTGAATGCTGGCAGAAGACCTCAGACTTCCCAAAAGCCAAGAAAATCCCCACATACCTGGGTAGGGCAAAAGAAAAAAGAAAAAACAAGAGACAAAAGAATAGGGACAGGACCTTCGCCTCTGGGAGGGAGCTGTGAAGGAGGAAAAATTTCCACATACTAGGAAGCCCCTTCGCAGGCAGAGACTGCGGGTGGTGGAGGGGGGAAGCTTCGGAGCCACAGAGGAGAGCACAGCAGAGAGATTCCCACACAGAGGATCGGTGCCAACCAGCACTCACCAGCCTGAGGCGCCTGTCTGCTCACCCATCACGGCGGGTGGGAGCTGGGAGTTGAGGCTTGGGCTTTGGAGGTCAGACCCCAGGGAGAGGACTGGGGTTGGCTGCGTGAAGACAACCTGAAGGGGACCAGTGCCCCACAGCTAGCCAGGAGGGAGACCGGGAAAAAGTCTGGACCTGCCGGAGAGGCAAGAGATCATAATTTCAGAGTGCACAAGGAGAAGGGCTTCTTGCTCTGTGTGCCCACAGACGGCAGAGCACCGCCTAAGCGAGCTCCAGAGATGGGTGTGAGCCGTAGCTATCATCTCGCACCCCAGAGACAGGCATGGACCACTACTGCTGCCGCCACTGCCACCAAGAATCCTGTGTGCAAGTGCAGGTCACTACCCACACCTCCCTGGGAGCCTGTGCAGCACGCCACTGCCAGGGTCCTGTGATCCAGGGCCAACTTCCCTGGGAGAGCACACGGCATGCCTCAGGCTGTTGTAATATGCTGGTCTCTGCTGCCACAGGCACGCCCCACGTTCCAATTATGACTACCATACCCCTCCCTCCCCCTGGCTTGAGTGAGCAAGAGAGCCCTAATCAGCTGCTACTTTAACACTCTCCTGCCTGGGCAGGGAACAGAGGCCTGAGGGCAGCTTACACGCAGAGGTGGGACCAAAACCAAAGCTGAACCCCAGGAGCTGTGCGAACAAAGAAGAGAAAGGGAAATTTCTCCATGCAGCCTCAGGAGCAGTGGAGTAAATCCCCTCAATCGGCTTGATAGACCCTGCATCTGTGGAATACATGAAGAGACAACAAATGTTCCCAAAACTGAGGCGGTGGACTTTGGGAGCTACTGCAGACCTGGGGTTTGCTTTCTGCATTTGATTTGTTTTTGGTGTTATGTTTATCTTAGTTTAGTTTTTAGTGCTTGTTTTCATTGGTGGGTTTGTTTATTGGTTTGGTTGCTATCTTCCTTTTTTTGTTCTCTCTTTGTGAGTGTGTGTGTGTGTCTGTGTGTGTGTATGTTTCTTTGTGTGATTTTGTCTGTTTAGTTATTTTTTATTTTTTGGCTGTGTTGGGTCTTTGTTGCTGTGTGCAGGCTTTCTCTAGTTGTGGCGAGCAGGGGCTACTCTTCATTGCAGTACATTGTGGCTTCTCTTGTTGCAGAGCACAGGCTCTAGGGCCATGGGCTTCAGTAGCTGTTGGGCGTGAGCTCAGTAGTTGTGGCTTGCGGGCTCTAGAGCGCAGGCTCAGTACTTGTGGCACACAGGCTTAGTTGCTCTGCGGCACGTGGGATCTTCCCAGACCAGGGATTGAACCCACGTCCCCTGTATTGGCAGGCAGATTCTTAACCACTGTACCACCAGGGAAGTCCCTTGTCTGTTTAGTTTTGCTTTTAACATTTGTCTTGGGGCTGTCTTTTTTTTTTCCATTTTTTTCTTTTTATGAGTGTGTGTGTATATTCCTTTGTGTGATTTTGCCTGTTTAGTTTTGCTTTCACCATTTGTTTTGGGGTTCTGTTTTTTATTTTTTTCTTTCTTCCTTTTCTTCTGTGCTGTGAAGCTGGCAGGGTCTTGGTGCTCCGGCTGGGTGCCGGGCCTGAGCCTGCGAGGTGGGAGAGCCGAGTCCAGGACACTGGACCACCAGAGACCTCCTGGCCCCATGTAATATTAATTGGAGAGAGCTCTCCCAGAGATCTCTGTCTCAACACTAAGACTCAGCTCCAGTGCTGGATGCCCCATACTAAACAACTATCAAGACAGGAACACAACCCCACCTATTAGCAGAGAGGCTGCCTAAAGTCATACTAAGTTCATAGACACCCCAAAACACACCACCGGATGCGGCCCTGCCCAAAGAGGAACAAGATCCAGCCCCACCAACCAGAACACAGGCACCAGTCCCGCCCCACCAGGAAGCATACCCAAGCCATTGAACCAACCTCACCCACTGGGGGCAGACGCCAGAAATAAGACAAACTACGAACCTGCAGCCTGCAAAAAGGAGACCCCAAACACAGTAAGTTAAACAAAATGAGAAAACAGAGAAATATGCAGCAGATGAGGGAGCAAGGTAAAAACCCACCAGATCAAACAAATGAAGAGGAAATAGGCAGTCTACCTGAAAAAGAATTCAGAGTAATGATAGTAAAGATGATCCAAAGTCTCAGAAATCGAATAGAGAAAATTAAAGAAACGTTTAACAAGGATCTAGAAGAACTAAAGAACAAACAAACAATGATGAACATCACAATAAATGAAATTAAAAATACTCTAGAAGGAATCAATAGCAGAAAAACTGAAGAAGAATGGAGAATACTGGAAATAACTGCCGCAGAGCAGAAAAAAGAATGAAAAGAATTGAGAACAGTCTCAGAGGCCTCTAAGAAAACATTAAATGCACCAACGTTCGAATTATAGGGGTCCCAGAAGAAGAAGAGAAAAAGAAAGAGTCTGAGAAGACATCTGAAGAGATTATAGTCGAAAACTTCCCTAACGTGGCAAAGGAAATAGTCACTCAAGTCCAAGAATCACAGAGTCCCATACAGGATAAATCCAAGGAGAAACATGCCAAAAGACATATTAATCAAACAATCAAAAATTAAATACAAAGAAAAAATATTAAAAGCAGCAAGGGAAAAGCAACAAATAACATACAAGGGAATCCCCATAAGGTTAACAGCTGATCTTTCGGCAGAAACTCTGCAAGCCAGAAGGGAGTGGCAGGACATATTTAAAGTGATGAAAAGGAAAAACCTACAACCAAGATTACTCTACCCAGCAAGGATCTCATTCAGATTCCACAGACAAATTAAAACCTTTTAGACAAGCAAAAGTTAAGAGAATTCGGCACCACCAAACCAGCTTTACAACAAAAGCTAAAGGAACTTCTCTAGGCAGGAAACACAAGAGAAGGAAAAGACCTACAAAAACAAACCCAAAACAATTAAGAAAATGGTAATAGGAACATACATATCGATAATTACCTTAAATGTAAATGGATTAAATGCTCCCACCAAAAGACATAGACTGGCTGAATGGATACAAAAACAAGAACCGTATAGATGCTGCCTACAAGAGACCCACTTCAGACCTAGGAACACGTACAGACTGAAAATGAGGGGATAGAAAAAGATATTCCATGCAAATGGAAATCAAAACATAGCTGGAGTAGCAATACTCACATCAGAGAAAATAGACTTTAAAATAAAGACAAGAGACAATGAAGGACACTACATAATGATCAAGGGATCAATCCAAGAAGAAGATATAACAATTGTAAATATTTATGCACCCAACATAGGAGCACCTCAATATATAAGGCAAATGCTAACAGCCATAAAAAGGGAAATCGACAGTAACACAATAGTAGGGGACTTTAACACCCCACTTTCACGAATGGACAGACCATCCAAAATGAAAATAAATAAGGAAACACAAGCTTTAAATGACACATCAGACCAGGTGGTTTTAATTGTTATTTATAGGACATTCCACCCAAAACAACAGAATACACTTTCTTCTCAAGTGCACATGAAACATTCTCCAGGATAGATCATATCTTGGGTCACGAATCAAGCTTCGGTAAATTTAAGAAAATTGAAATTATATCAAGTACCTTTTCCAACCACAACATTATGAGACTAGATATCAATTATAGGGGAAAAAAACTGTAAAAAATACAAACACGTGGAGGCTGAACAATACACTACTAAATAACCAAGAATCACTGAAGAAATCAAAGAGGAAGTTTAAAAATACCTAGAAACAAATGACAATGAAAACACGATGACCCAAACCCTATGGGATGCAGCAAAAGCAGTTCTAAGAGGGAAGTTTACAGCAATACAATCCTACCTGAAGAAACAAGAAAACTCTCAAATAAACAACCTCACCTTACTCCTAAAGCAATCAGAGAAAGAACAAAAAACCCCCACAGTTAGCAGAAGGAAAAAAATCATAAAGATCAGATCAGAAATAAATGAAAAAGAAATGAAGGAAACAATAGCAAAGATCAATAAAACTAAAAGCTGGTTCTTTGAGAAAATAAACAAAATATTGATAAACCATTAGCCAGACTCATCAAGAAAAAAAGGGAGAAGACGCAAATCAACAGAATTAGAATGAAAAAGGAGAAGTAACAACTGACACTGCAGAAATACAGAGGATCATGAGAGACTACCACAAGCAACTCTATGCCAATAAAACAGAAAACCTGGAAGAAATGGACAAATTCTTAGAAAAGGACAACCTTCCAAGACTGAACCAGGAAGAAATAGAAAATATGAACAGACCAATCACAAGCACTGAAATTGAAACTGGGATTTAAAATCTTCCAACAAACAAAAGTCCAGGACCAGATGGCTTCACAGGTGAATTCTATCAAACATTTAGAGAAGAGCTAACACCTATCCCTCTCAAACTCTTCCAAAATATAGCAGAGAGAGGAACACTCCCAAACTCATTCTACTAGGCCACCATCACCCTGATACCAAAACCAGACAAGGATGTCACAAAGAAAGAAAACTACAGGCCAATATCACTGATGAACATAGATGCAAAGCTCCTCAACAAAATTCTAGCAAACAGAATCCAACAGCACATTAAAAGGATCATACAGCATGATCAAGTGGGGTTTATCCCAGGAATGCAAGGATTCTTCAATATACGCAAATCAATCAATGTGATACACCACATTAACAAACTGGAGGAGAAAAACCATATGATCATCTCAATAGATGCAGAAAAAGCTTTCAACAAAATTCAACACCCATTTATGATAAAAACTCTCCAGACAGTGGGCACAGAGGAAACCTATCTCAACATAATAAAGGCCATATATGACAGGCCCACAGCCAACATCGTTCTCAATGGTGAAAAACTGAAACCATTTCCTCTGAGATCAGGAACAAGACAAGGATGTCCATTCTCACCACTATTATTCAACATAGTTTTGGAAGTTTTAGCCATGACAATCAGAGAAGAAAAAGAAATAAAAGGAATACAAATTGGAAAAGAAGTAAAACTGTCACTGTTTGCAGATAACATGATACTATACATAGAGAATCCTAAAGATGCTACCAGAAAACTACTAGAGCTAATCAATGAATTTGGTAAAGTTGCAGGATACAAAATTAATGCACAGAAATCTCTCACATTCCTATACACTAACAATGAAAAATTTGAGAGAGAAATTAAGGAAACACTCCCACTTATCACTGCAACAAAAAGAATAAAATACCTAGGAATAAACCTACCTAAGGAGAAAGGCCTGTATGCAGAAAACTGTAAGACACTGATAAAAGAAATAAAAGACAATACAAACAAATGGAGAGATATACCACGTTCTTGGATTGGAAGAATCAACATTGTGAAAATGACTATACTGCCCAAAGCAATCTACAGATTCAATGCAATCCCTATCAAACTACCAATGGTATTTTTCACAGAACTAGAACAAAAAAATTTTACAATCTGTATAGAAACACAAAAGACCCCAAATGGCCAAAGCAATCTTGAGAAAGAAAAACGGAGCAGGAGGAATCAGCCTCCCTGACTTCAGACTATACTACAAAGCTACAGTAATCAAGACAGTATGGTACTGGCACAAAAACAGAAATACAGATCAATGGAACAGGATAGAAAGCCCAGAGATAAACCCACACACATATGGTCACCTTATCTTTGATAAAGGAGGCAAGAATATACAATGGAGAAAGGACAGCCTCTTCAGTAAGTGGTGCTGGGAAAACTGGACAGCTACATGTAAAAGAATAAAATTAGAACACTTCCTAACACCATACACAAAAATAAACTCAAAATGGATTAAAGGCCAAAATGTATGGCCAGACAGTAAAAAACTCTTAGAAGGGGACTTCCCTGGTAGCACAATTGTTAAGAATCCACCTGCCAATGCAGGAGACACAGGTTCGAGCCCTGGTCAGGCAAGATCCCACATACCACGGAGCAACTAAGCCCGTGTCCCACAACTACTGAGCCTGCGCTCTAGAGCCCACGAGCCACGACTACTGAGCCCACATGCCACACCCTAGAGCCCATGCTCAACAAGAGAAGCCACTGAAATGAGAAGACCGTGCACCGCAACGAAGCGTAGCCCCCTCTCACTGCAACTAGAGAAAGCCCACACGCAGAAACAAAGACCCAACACAGCCAAAAATAAATTAATTAGTTAATTTAAAAAAAAAAACCTCTTAGGGTTTCCCTGGTGGCGCAGTGGTTGAGAGTCCACCTGCGGATGCAGGGGACACGAGTTTGTGCCCCGGTCCGGGAAGATCCCACGTGCCGCGGAGTGGCTGGGCCCGTGAGCCATGGACGCTGAGCCTGCGCGTCCGGAGTTTGTGCTCCGCAACAGGAGAGGCCACAACAGTGAGAGGCCTGTGTACCGCAAAAAAAAAAAAACAAAAAAAAAACCAAAAAAAACCTCTAAGAGGAAAACACAGGAAGAACACTCTTTGACATAAATCACAGCAAGATCCTTTTTGATCCATCTCCTAGAGAAACAGAAATAAAAACAAACAAATGGGACCTAATGAAACTTAAAAGCTTTTGCACAGCAAAGGAAACCATAAACAAGAGGAAAAGACAACCCTCAGAATGGGAGAAAATATTTGCAAATGAAGCAACTGACAAAGGATTAATCTCCAAAATATACAGGCAGCTCATACAGCTCAATATCATAAAAAAAAACAAACAATCCAATCCAAAAATAGGCAGAAGATCTAAACAGACATTTCTCCAAAGAAGATATATAGATTGCCAACAAACACATGAAAGGATGCTCAATATCATTAATCATTAGAGAAATGCAAATCAAAACTACAATGAGGTATCACCTCACACCGGTCAGAATGGCCATCACCAAAAAATCTACAAACAATAAATGCTGGAGATGGTGTGGAGGAAAGGGAACCCTCTTGCACTGTTGGTGGGAATGTAAATTGGTAGGGCCACTATGGAGAACAGTATGGAGGTTCCTTAAAAAACTAAAAGTAGAACTACCATATGACCCAGCAATCCCACTACTGGGCATGTACCCTGAGAAAACCATAATTCAAAAAGAGTCATGTACCACAATGTTCACTGCAGCACTATTTACAGTAGCCAGGACATGGAAGCAACCTAAATGTCCATCAACAGATAAATGGATAAAGAAGATGTGGCACATATGTACAATGGAATATTACTCAGCCATAAAAAGAAATGAAACTGAGTTATTTGTAGTGAGGTGGATGGACCTAGAGTCTGTCATACAGAGTGAAGTAAGTCAGAAAGAGAGAAACAAATACCGTATGCTAACACATATATATGGAATCAAAAAAAAATGGTTCTGAGGAACCTAGAGGCAGGACAGGAATAAAGATGCAAACATAGAGAATGGACTTGAGGACATGGGGAGTGGGAACGGGAAGTTGGGATGAAGTGAGAGAGTAGCACTGACATATATACACTCTCAAATGTAAAATAGATAGCTAGCGGGAAGCAGCTGCATAGCACAGGGAGATCAGCTCAGTGCTTTGTGACCACCTAGAGGGGTGGGATAGGGAGGGTGGGAGGGAGACGCAAGAGGGAGGGGATATAGGGATATATGTATACATATAGCTGATTCACTTTGTTATAGAGCTGAAACTAACATAACATTGTAAAGCAATAATACTCTGATAAAGATGTGCAAAAAAAAAAGATGTGACACACACACACACACACACACACACACAATTGGATGTTATTCAGCTATAAAAAAGAATGAAATCTTGCCATCATGACAACATGTATGGACCTAGAGGGTATTATGTTAAGGGTATTATGTGAAATAAGTCAGAGAAAGACAAATTCTGTATGATTTCACTTATATGTGGAAGCTGAAAAACAAAACAAATGAAGAAACATAACAAAACAGCAACAGTCACAGATACAGAGAACAAACAGGTGGCTGCCAGAGGGGAGGAGGGTGGGGAGAGGGGAGAAATAGGTGAGGGAAATTAAGAGGTACAAACTCCCAGTTACAAAATAAATACGTCACAGGTATGAAATGTATAGTGCGGGGAAAAATAGTCAATAATTATGTAGTATCTTTGTATGGTGATGTATGGTAACTAGACGTACCGTGGTGATCAGTTTGAAACGTATGGAAATACTGAATCACTATGTTGTGTAACAGGAACTAATGTAGTGTTGTAGGTCAATTATACCTCAAAAACAAACTAATTGAAAAAGACATTAGATTTTCCCGAGGTGGGGGGATAAATTTCCAATGATAAGATAAATAAGTACTAGGGATGTACTGTACAACATGATAAATATAATGAACGCTGCTGAATGTTATACAGGAAAGTTGTTGAGAGTAAATCCTAAGAGGTCTTATCACAGGAAAAAAAATCTTTTTTCTATTTCTTTAATTTTATATCTATATGAGATGATGGATGTTCATTAAACTTTGTGGTCATCATTTCATGATGTATGTAAGTCAAATCATTATGCTGTACACCTTAAACTCATACAGTGTTGTATGTCAATTACATATCAATACACCTGGATGAAAAAAATATATAGATGGAATCATATGATTAAAAAAAAAGGAAAGGGGGTTTCAGACTGCCTTTACAGGTCGTGGGATCTAGCTACAAGTCAATAGCATTGCTTTATTTTTAGTGCACTTATTTTTACAGTTTCATTCTATTTATGTAAGTGATATGGGTTTTCCACTTACCATGGTGGTGTGAAGTTTCTTTTTTTTCAGTGACTTGATTTAAATAAGTAAACAATAATTCAAGTGATACACTAATATGGCCAAAACCCACTAGTTTAATGGTTAAATTACAAGAAGCTGGTGAGTAATTAATGTCTTTCAGTAGAAGTATTGAAAAGAAAAAGAGCCTCAGCTGATGCCTCTCAGAACATGCTCTAGAAATGAACAAATGAAACTGAGCACCTGCTGCTAAAATAAGCCAACTTCCTTAAAACAGGCAATTTAAATCCAACTTCCTCCAGAAGACAATCCACCAGGCAGAACAGCACTGAAAGATCATGAAAACCTTCCAAGATCTAATTTTATCAGTTTTTTTCCCTTCCTTGTCCCTTATAAATGGGGTGTATTAAGTTCCATAAATAGAGCTAAATCATTAAACTAAGACAACAGATTTCCTTTCTTTAAGAAAAAGAACCAGTTATGTTGTCAATTCTTTTCTTAGTTCTATTTTTCAATTCTATTTTTCCCTCACAGCAACCTGCAGAAGGTCACCCCTCCATGATTCCTCAGCAACTTTGGCAGAGCTGTGACTTCCCAGCACCCGAGAAAACGGGCTGCAGGGAGTTCCGAGTGAGGACAAGCACAAACTCCCTGCTCTGACCTTTACCGTGTCCACACCGACCCAATTATGCAAGATTTATGAATCTCACACAGGACTTCAGAAGGCAACTAACAATCAGAATTTCAAACAAGGGACTTCCCTGGTGGTCCAGTGGTTAAAACTCCACGCTCCCAATGCAGGGGGCCCGGGTTCGATCCTGGTCAGGGAACTAGATCCCACATACCACAACTAAGAGCCCGCATGCCGCAACTAAGATCCAGCACAGCCAAATAAATAAATAATTAAAAAAAAAAAAAAAATCTCAAACAATCCGCCAATGCAACTGCAAACTTGCTAACCTCTAATAGCAATAAAAATCTTGCTAGATGCACATGGACCCTTAGTTAAAACATCTGGTGTGGATGTCTGTGCCCTGGCACCCCTAAGTCTGATGAACCAAGGAGGGGTCACGGAGGAGAAGCACTCAGCAGCAAATTCAAAGCCTCATGATGAAAAGAGTATCAAAGGAATAAACCATATGCGTGTTAATGTGCCCAGACCTGGCCAAGCACTGTGAATACCAAACAGTATACAACAATTTCTACCTCCCAGAGTTAATAAACACAAATACTAATAATTAACCAAGAGCAACTTAAATGAGTGCAGTCAATAACTGCCATCATTTCTCTTCTTCTGACCTCCTATAAGGCACTGATTTTAAAAGGACATAATATTCCTCTATCCTCAAATTAGTCACCTACCCAACTATTAAACTGCCTTTATTTAATCAAAGTCTCTATTTTTTAACATTCTAAGAATCTGTTCAACTGTCTTCCTGCTCAGTAGAAACTAACAGTTTCCTCCGAAAGTAGGATAAGAAGTATGGAAACCTACCCTTGTAATTACGTAAACTTCCACTTCGATTTTTAACTTAAAGTAACAACATTTTCTGGATTAAAAAATTCTCAGTAACTGCCACAAGTAATTACTCTAATTCTCTAAAGGCCTGCATTAGGCTGTCTCAAGTCTCATATACTTTATTCTTTACATCTTCATTCAAGTATAAGATTTTTTAAAAATCACATTACCTATTCCCAAGCAAAAAAGTCCAATGTTTCTCAATGAAAGCGCAGATGTCTTCTTTCCACCGGAAATAGCCCTGACGCC